>NC_053405.1:11597259-11897259 GCF_016859285.1 Xiphias gladius
CAAAACCTAGACTTGGCCAGTGGCACATTAATGCACATGCTTACCTGGGCTTGAGCCCCGGGCCGCTGACCAACTAGGGGCCTCACCAGACATGAGCTTCATTATTTTTCCCTCTTTTCTTGTCTCGTGAGGCCACTGCTTGGTTGGACGCCCGACTGTATCAGGCTTGTCGTCATCATACAACGTGCTCCGCTACACCTATAATGCAGGGAAGGTACTAACCACATAACTCCACCTATAGTACAAATTGTTTCTTTCACAACAACAGCAAAATGTAAACTACTAGAAACATTGCAGAAAACAGAACAGAACAGTAACACCAATGACCAGGGCCAAATCAGCACCTGCAGCAGAGAAGAAGCTACTGATTAAATCAGCACCCGGCGACCCCGGCAAGTGTCCGAAATCAGACACACCTGGCACGCTGCCTGACCAACAGGTGCATGCTGGGTCTGGCTAAACGCTAAATGCTAAAAACCTGACGGTGGATCCTTCACCTGTGACTTTTACGTTCACTTCTACTGTCAGCGAGGTTTGCACCACCTTTCTGCTGTTTCTGATAATCCCTGGTGTGACTGAAGAGCTCATTCAGCTCGGTGTTTGAAAACATGGAGGAGCACAGTGAGACCAGAGAGGCTGAGCGGACTGATCAGTGTTTTTGTACTGTGAATGAACGAGCAGAGGAGCAGGATTTCGAGCAGAGTTCAACGATTGACTGTTGTAAGTCACTGTACAGAGGAGAGCATCAACAACTGCTACGTTGCATTTTGTCCGTTCGTTGGCTGAAGCCGCCGTGGAGGTTGTTTTTTATGCATCTCTGCATTTTTGTTATATTATGATACCTACCGAGTTGTCCATAGACTTGTAATTATCAGTTGTATGCACAGGCTGCAATGTGCCTGATTGTAATACATTGGATACTTTAGGTGCAGTTCTCATCTTGGAATGGCGTATATGTATAGAAATACCTATTCATATACGCCTGCATATATGCCTAGTTCTTAGTCTAGTTCTCTAGCCTAAAGATATTCTATAATTTAATAGTTTTCTCATTTATTATCACCATTTAACATTTTTACTCCTCCCCCTCCCCTTTCCAAAAATGTAACGCGGTAACGCTTACTCAGAGTACATTTTTACTGACTTGCTTTGTACTTCTATCTGAGTACATTTTTACACAAGTAACTTCCACTTGAGTAAATTTCTTTTAAGCAACAGAACTTTCCTAGAGTACAGTTTTCCGGTTCTCTTTCCACCCCTGCTAATGACTGTGTACCAAGTATCATCTGTGATTATTTAAAACACCGTTATTATAAGTTATTCATAAACACATTGGTTCATTCTTACAGATAGAAACCCAGCCCACCCACGTACCCCCGACACCTTACAGTATTATAAAATATGAAATATTTGCACAGTTTGCACCATCGCCATGAACAATATTGGGCCAGAGAAGTCGCAGAGGTTTTCCTTTCATAGCCATGATCGGTGCACTGTAGTGTAGAACTGCAGGGCTCCAAAACGTCCATAGCCCTGGGGCCTACAGTAATGTTAAGGTGCCCCTGAGTACACCACTGACTATACCTGTGCCTACAATGCTTAGATCTGAGTGAAGTATAGTTTTAAGATTAAGTGGGTCTTTATCCCATAATGTGTTCACATCTTATCTAATAATGGTTTGGTGTCTCTTTATCATCTCACCAGTTTATCCTTATTTATTTGGAGTTTAGAAGATGTAATGTTCGTGTAAATGTTTGATTTTTGCATCAACGGACGTGCGTACACAGAGAACCTATGCGAGTAAGTGGACTACTCTCATTGGACCACCTTGTATCAATACCGTAAAAGCTGAAATACAAATAAAAAGATATGGCTGCTTATTGCTGCTGCTCCGTCTGCCGTGTCGACCCATTAAGTGAATCAGTCTGAGCGTATGTTGCTTGGGCAACAAAATTCAGCAGGAGTCAAAGGACTAACCCCTTTGACAGCGAAGATGCGGCAGCTTTATCTGCTGCCCCATGAGTAACAGCTCCTATCCTCGCTCCTCAAAACAAACATGCAAACATGTAAGCAATCGTCCTCTGTGTGGATGTGTGGATGGTATCACAGCTGTTAATGTCAATGAATTAGACTTTCGCCTGTGGAGTCTATACTCAGCGTTGGCCTTCTAAGGTGACATACTACATACTTCACAACTCCCTTTAACTTTTAAATGTATAAATGTTCACTCTTTCAAATAAGCCACAGTTGCCTGGAAGCTCTGCCCTCCATTCCTCCATCATTAAAACTAATTTTATTACTTCAACAAAAAGGCCAAAGCCCGTTTTCCCTCCCTATCTTTCCTGCAGTGGTTACTGCTGCCGCGTGTCACCACTGTTACTTTACAAATGGAGCTGGGCATTCACATAATTAAAACCAAGATGCTAGGGCATAATTCTTAATTAAGCACTAATGTGATAAAGTGTGATAGCAGGACCAAACTCCCCTTAAAGGGAAGGAAGGCCTTTGTAATGAGGTGATTAATGGACTTAAGAGGGGAAGAAGATGTAATTGGCTGGTCGTCCCTCCCAGCTGTAGAACAGGACACTGCTCGTTGTCTGCTGTGGAGGGCTGCTCGCAGAACAGAAAATGGTGTCGCCCGTCTACAAGAAAAGCCTTTAATCGCAAATGTATCTCAATCTCAGAATTGTTCTGTTTCATTTTTAATGTCTGAAGAGATTAAGAATACAGTTCTTAACCTCTGACTACCATGTGTAGCACTGCAGGGTTACCCCTGCACAGACTGTCACAAACAGTAAGGAAACAAATTTAAGACACGGACTTAAAGGTTAAAACATAAAATTACTTAGCTTCATATCAGGTTGAGGAAGCGGTTTCACTGCGCTCTCTGGTCCTCGCGGACATAGTTGTGTTTGATCAAAAGTGTGTTGTTGCACCTGCAACCGCACCCAACACTGATGTCACACTGCACGGACACCCTGAAGTAAAACTGGAAGTCAACAAAACAAGAGTTTCAGCTGCTGTTCCTCTTGACACACAAAAACAAAAAGCTTTGGAGTTCTACTGTAGACAAAAATTAAGTTTTACATTTCAGTGTAACAAATGCACTGTGGGTATCCTATGTCTTGAGGTCTTTAAAAGTGGTCGAGGCGGACGGCCGCCCACAATGAGCTGGGTTCTGTTCAAGGTTTTTACCAGTTAAAAGGGGTTTGTTTTCCTTGCCACTGTCGCCAAGTGCTTGCTCGTGGGGGAATGTCAGGTCTAGACCCTGCTCTTTATGAAAACTACCCTGAGATAGCTTCTGTTATGATTTGGAGATATATAAATAAAATTGAACTGAATTTTGAAAATATGATTTCAATATTATTTCTTTTTTTTTGCTGGCATATTGCTATGCTTCTTTGTGTTATGTAAAAATTTGGCTTCATAGCACGACTTGTTGTCAAAAAACTCCTCAGGGTACCTTTAAAGTTTAGACTCAGGCAGCTTGTGCTGCCAAATTTTTCGTAGTTCTCAGACCAAAAGTCATTTCTGCTTTTCTGCTTTAGTTGCACAAGTACGTATAGGTATGGAAATAGGCAGAACTCACCATATTCGTCGCAATACTATGTCACTTTTTTTGTTCATTGATGAACCACTTGGATCACCTGTGTGCTGTTGGCTTTTTGCTTTTAGAAAAGTGACTAAAATCAGGCTCAAGTTCTGAACAAAAGCGAGAGATGATCGACAGGTGGACTCACCCCGGCCGTTGCTCAGGAGGTAGATCCTGTCGAGCACTGACCGGAAAGTCGGTGCTCTGATCTCCGGCTCATCCAGTCCGCTTGTCCAAGTGTCCATGGGCAAGACACTGAGCCCGATGTATCGTTGGTGTATCGGTGTGTGCATGTATAGAAAGTGCTGTTTGTATAGAAAAGAGCTGTATGAATGTGTGGGTGAATGTGGCATGTAGTGTAAAGTGCTTTGAGTGGTCGATAAGACTAGAAAAGCGCTATAAAAGCGCAGTCCGTTTACCATGTTTTTGATTCAGGAAATTCACCTCACTCTATGCCTACTGTAAATTCAAGTTTACTTGAAGCCTGTTTATTGATTCCTCGTACAGAAAACCCACTTCCCTCGCAATGATGACCTTGTGCTTGTTTCACTAAAATTGCAAACACGATTTTTTCCTTGCGTTAATTTTGACACATTTAACCAGTCAAAACAAATGTCAAACATGAAACCCACGCATGAACTTACTAGAGAAATAGGACCCACCCTGTCTTTGAAGGTGAACTCGAAGCTCTCAGCAATTATACAACTTTGATTTTCAGATGTGAACAGCACCTAATTAGACCTTGTTCTTTTTGACTCTACTTTATTCATGCCCCCCAAAAAAATCAGTTTCATGAGTCAAAGCTGTATTTGGTACTTGTCTCCCCAAAGCAGAAAGCGTACTGATACCCCCTCCTCCCCCTCCCCCCACAAAGCCTGAAATATTCTCACCCACTTTTCCCTCTTTTTCTGCTGTCGAGGCTGAGTGTCCTAACCAGTGTCCTGAAAGCCTCTGCAGGTGTTCAAGAGCAGAAATTCTCTGTTGGTGGCAAATTAACGTTCAAAAAAAGTGAAACGGAAGAAAAAAAGGTTCACTGATTCATGAAGGGACCTTGGATATACAATCCAAATGACCCTCGTCATTATGGCTGTAATTCATGCAGATTTGTGCAGCGCCAGAATCAGGATGTGCCCCTTTTTAACTGCAGGTCAGCAGCTGCTACTTTAATTCAGCCTCATAAGATAAAGACTTGCTTATTAAGCTTGTTTAAAAAAAAGTGGTTGAATTATTTTTTTGAAGTGTCACAGCAGAAGTGGACCCAACAGACAGACAAGGATGGCTCACAACCAAACATCGGCCACACCTATGAAGTAAGCATGGCCAACGTGAAAGCAAACCAACAAGGCAGAGGAGCAGAGCCGTGGAGGAGTGAGGAGATCAGCACAGGAGGGAGTGCCATCGGGAAGTTAGCACAGAACCCTTCTGCTTTTAAAACCTGCTCACAGGTGACTTCTGGGAAGTAATTGTCCTCCCCTTGGAGCCCGTGCCGTTGGACCCTGAACTGTACCACAAAAGAATTAACCTACGATTAGTGCGGGCACAATAAAGCGTTTACTCGATTGTCAGAAAAACTAACCAACTATTTTGATAATCGTCTGGTTTTTACAGTATTTTAGCAAGGAAACAAAATGCCAAACATTCATCAACATTGGTTCCAGCCTCTGATCTGAGCTGAAGCTTTTCTCTATTTTATATAACTGTAACTTTAATGTCTTTGAGATTTGGATTGTATTGGACTGTCACGTTGGCCTCTGAGAAATTGAAATGGGCATTTTTCACAATTTTCTATTAATTTTTCCACTAATCAATGAATCCAAAAAATATGTATATTGAAAAAAAAGGAGTATTACAGACATTAAATATTGCAGGCTGTGGAATTTTGATCAAACTGTATGTTGCTTTTTCAGTGGCAAACAAGCAAATGGCAGCTACCTCAAAATTTCTAATGTTTTCATCTGAGACCTCGAAGCTGAAATGAAATTCAGTTGTTCAGCAAGTGAATGAGGAGGCAACTGCTGTGACCTTAAGAAAACTATTTCACTCCTAGTTGTCTTGAAAACCAATGATGTTTCAAAATGTTTGTTGTGGTGGATTTAATGCTACACTTCTAACATGTTTTTATAGTTTCATGTTTTTCTAGCCTCTGTGTTCTAATTATGATGTTAATTTAACATCCTAGTGGAAAGGAATTTACAGCTTTCAAGTAAAATCCATCCCCAAACCTTCCAAATCCTGCTTAAAGGAAGAACAAAGCAGCTTAATTTTGCTGCCGATTCTTCCTGAATATTCTGCTGTTTAAAACAAAGAGTCAAGCTTAAAGACAGTAGCGGTGATAAGCTGCAGGATTTGCTGAATTTTGTTCACCATCACATCTGCTTTGATGGTGTTATCTATTAAGAGATCTTACCTGTAGTGTCTTCAAAGTCAAACACAAGTGGTGGATGTGGAGGAAAAACTCAGCCTTTCTGGCCACCCACAAAAAATCCACGATTGCCTCGAGCTCTGCATGATGGGCTATAGATGGAAATTGTGCAACTACAATCGGGAAATTAGAAAAAAATAAAAGATGAATTTGATAAGCAAACAAACAAAAAAGCTAAATTAGTAAAAGTTGAATGAGGAATATAATCCTCTCAAATCTCTCTCCTTTTTATTCCTCTATTGTTGCATTCTTCTACCTCTTTCCTGCTCTTCTGGTTGTATTTTAAGGCATCTCACGCTATCAAAGCCTTCCGTCCTTTCAATGACAAATTTTCGGTACCATATCTCACTCATCAACTTTTTTTTTTCAATTTTTCTAAAGTAACTATTTTCTGCCGCAGGAAGAGTCCCAGCGAAAAATGCTGACAACAATGGTGGAATGGTGTTGACAGTACCGGACTTATCTCAAAGTACTTTCACCGGAACAAACCGTTTTTGCCACCTGGAACTATTGTACCGGAGCTAAACGTAGTCACTAGTTCCTCCCGTCAAAACACAGAGAAAGATCCCGAGTTCCTCAAAAGGTCCTTGGCTCCCTGGGGAAGTCCTTGTGGTGGAAACCCCCTATAAGGGACTTCCTTAGCTAGCTTTAGCTTGGTTCACAGTAAATGCCGTGTGTATACACACCACCACATCTCTGTCTGACTACCCAAGTAATGCAACACTGTTTCTGGGACTGGACGCGGCTGCTGGGTTTTTCAAACGCAACTTGTTGTTAAATTGCATTAATCTCCGTTGTATTGTGGAGACAACAGAGGCTTCAGATGCAGATATCCTCAGAAAATTTGGCACATAATATCTGCACGGCGAGATACTACTTGGAGTAAGTGAGAAAATATGTTTTTTTGTGATTTGAGTGATTCAGCAATTTAAAGTCATTGTTGAACTAAATGTCAAAACTCACCTGAGAATAAAGTATGCAGTCTAACCAGCAAAGATTTCTCTGTATCTTTCTCAATTTTCCCAATCACCTCGACTTGATGTTTCCTCATTGATATCAAATCACTAATTCATACTGAAAATTTTACTTTGCAAATTACAGACATTGTTTGTAGATCTGTAAAAGACTGAAACCACTAACAAATTCCAAAGCTACTAAAGGTTGTCCTGAGGTAAGATTTGCCCCTGTATAATCAGGACCGATCATAACGTTCATAATGGGGAAAAACGTGGAGAAATATCCAGAGATTCAGACCAAACAGACTCACAGACAGCTTGGCTTCCTCGCTTGCCAACATGGAGGCTGCAGAGCAGTAGCTGCTCCTCGGCCCAGTAAGTAGAGGTTGTCTGTTGGCTTTGCTTCCGCTCCGTACTTCACGACAACCTGGCAACCTCAGCACCTAATCAGGCCTCTACTCGCTGCCAGTCCCACCCAGCTGTCTCAACCGGAGAGCGGCGACAAACAGCTTGACAAGGACTGATGGCTGGAAGCCTCGGTGGAGAGAGAGGCTGATCCAAAACCAGACGGACCCAGCCGCCAATGCTGTCTCACCTCGTCAACAAGTCCTCCAGCGGCTTTTCCACAACCTGCTGCACAGTTTGACCTCGGACACCTGGTAAAATGTGTGATTGTCTAAGAGGAATATTCAATTAAACAACCTCCTTTAACAGTTTTATTTTAGATAAATTAAATTTTCAGATTAAATGACATTGACCTGAACACACACCTCCTGCGGTATGAATTCTGTGGGGAAACACCCTTGGATTGGCTCATTTACACTTCCTCGTGCAAAATAAATGATAAGTCTGTGTGAAACTCATTGGGGATCGTTTTATTTCTCTCTTGAAGTCAGCCCAGATTCACGTGATAACGCAGCATGACTCCATGAAAATCATCCGCAACCTGTATTCTTAATAACTTACTCTGCAGTATTTGTGTCACGCTTTATGAAATGCATTATATCAGGTGAGATTGGTTGTAACGTGTCGTTTTCAACTTGTTGGTCTCAGGCAGAGCTGAATGCACCATGATCTAACATCAGTGAAGTGGACACTTGCTACTGTATTGGTAATAGCTGCATTAAGATGAACTCAGCTCTGTTTTTTGGCATCTCACCACTTCACTTGGAACCTTTTGACAACTCCCTATCAACTCACCGTCCCGTAAACTCAGGCCAAGATGAGTGCACCCGCTCTCATTCATTTAACACACGTGAATAGCGTCGCTGAATAAAACACAAATCACTGAAAGGAAGGATGAATGAATAAGTGAACGTGTGTGTGTTGCTGATGGGAGCATCTGTGAGCTGTGTCTTGCACTGTGTGTGTGTGTGTGTGTGTGTGTGTGTGTGTGTGTATGTGCTGCTCAGCCTCTCAAAGTCAAAGGGTCGTCGACGCTACTGTATATAAAGCCCTTAAATGGAAAGTCTAAATGCAATTATCCCCCGACTGCTCCGTCCCTCTCTGCTCGTGTCTTTCAATACACAGTGTATACATTTTCTTCCATGTGCTAATTTGTTCAGATAGATTTCTAGTTTTTCTGTCTCTTCAGCCTTTTTCTGGCTCATCCTCTGTGAATTTTCACCTTTCTTTCTTCCATTTCCGCTCTCGTTTTCCTCATGATTTGTATCTTCACTGCCTGTGTCCATTACTCTGTCTTTCTTCTGGGGTCAGGCCATAAGTGGTCTGGTAAAATAAAATTGCAAAAAAAAAAGAAAAGAAAAAGTGATTACAAAAAGTATACAGGACAAGAACTAACGCCGGTGGAATTGTAAGCAAACTGCAACCCTGAAATGATTATTTCTCAGTGTCCCTGCAATCACACATACATGCATCCTTTTTCTCTCACCACGCAGTTAAATAAACCAGGATAAAATCAATCAGCACTTCCTGAACAACAGGTCGGTCTCACCCCATGTCTGAGGCTGGATGGACTGGAAACGCACCCTTGAATTTGCCGAGTGATCGAGACTCAGAGTGGACGTTCGCAGAGTCGCTCTCAAGTGCGGCAGCGCCTTGACCCGGACTGCCCGCGTCTTTCTCCTGCCTCTCTTCCAAGCATAGCCCCCCCCCAGTGTCCGTCCCTTTCTCTTGCTCCGTCTTGGTCAAGCCCACCCCCCCTTCCGTCTCTGTCTGAATTCCTCTCCGCTCCGTCCTCCCCACACGCTCCTCTCACGAGCGGCCCAACGCTCCGGCCACATGTCGCCACTAGGGGGCAGTAAAACTCCACGTGTTGGCACGTGGCAACCTCGTTTCAAGGCGTCCACACCCACTCACACAAACACGCACATACACACACAGCGAACGTGGGGAACAAGCACCGTGAAACATTGAAAATATTAAATGTAATTTTTTTTTTTTTTTCGCTTAAGCTAAAATCATTCAATTTCTGTTACTTCTGCCAGTAAAAGTAACTTTGCAGGGCCATGATATCGAAAGCCTTCAAAGCTAATTTTAAATCCTAAATCCTGGAAGCCCGGCTGTGCTGGTCGCAGATGTAAGCGACCCTTGTTCCAGCGTTTGCCTCGTCTGGACGCAGCGTCGTCAAATGCGGCATGTCCGTCTCAGCGTCCCCTGAATCTAAGGGGCTGTTTTCGGTGGTGGGACACCTGGGCGAAAACTGTGAGCTGTTGAACGGCTGTTAAAACAGTCACGAACACCGCAGTTCACCGAATGGGTGCTATCTTGCCGGCAGGTTTTCCCAATCCACATGGTAATCTCAAATAATTATTCACTTGTTCAGCTAAACTTTATTTAAAACTTGTTCCCAAGAAATGCTAAGTCACATTTCACATTTACTACCAGTACTAGACAAGCCCACATATATACAGATTTCTTTTTGCCAGTTTTTAGTTTTCTAACCTGGTACTGTGGATCCTCTCTCTCTTTTTTTTTTAGTTGTCTTAGTTCTAAAATATACGGTAAAAAGTGAAATATATGGTAAAAAGATACTATAAAAAAAAGTAACACATTTCAAAATAATTGTGTCTGTTTTCAGGACAATATGTCACTCCAAGTGTCCACTTCTTGTGGTGATTGTTAAGAAGAGATTATTTTAATTGCCAATCAAGTGAAATGTGTGGATTTTAAATGATCCGACTGTTCATTCATTGTGGAAATTTGACTGAAATATTCCATTATAAAGCTGAGAAGTCTAGATACAAAGTAATGTGTAAACCACCATTTCTTCTATTACTACTTCCTCCTCACACTCATTGTGTTTTTTTTTTTTTTTTTAAAACACAGATAAAAATAGAGCACAGTAGGTACTTGCATTTTGTGTGTGTGTGTGTGTGTGTGTGTGTGTGTGTTTGTGTACGTGATGGCTGTGAGCAGCCTTCTCTTTGGCTACGGTGTGGATCTCATTTCAGGAGGTGGAATTAAAGCCAGCTGAGACCTAATCCCTGCGTAATACCCACCCGTTCTCCCCGCCCCATTTTATGAAGCAGGGAAAGAGGGCAGAGGAGGGTGAGAGAAATTAGAAAAGGAGGAGGTGATTGGACAATAGAGAGGTGAGTAAAGACAAGGGGCGAAAAGGCAAAATGAGAGAGAGATGAGAGCACGGTGAGAAAAGCTACATCTGCCTCATACAGTGCAGTGCTAGAGCACTGGTTTTTAATTTTCATATAAATAAGCAATATGCACAGGTGTGGAAAATGTCATGGGAACAGGTCTGCAATGACAATGGTCCATATACACCTGTAGTTCGCTCATTAACATACACTCTGCTGAGGGATAGCAAGTGACTAGTATCTCCAAAGTGGGAAAATTAGAACTTCATCACTTAGATGATATGAAATGCGTACACATGTACTTGTCTTTTTAATCAAATGATATTCATGTTACATTAGCATCCAGATTTCGTTGGTGGCGGTGACTGAAAAATCGGGGGGGGATCATCAAAGTCATCAAGCTCACTGTCTGCAGACATGAATGTTTGTACCAGATTTAAAGCTTGTCATGTTTTATTTTGAACAATATTGTTATCGGTTCTGAACTAAGGCTATTTTTAGTTTGTCTGGAAAGTGCAGGAGGTGGGTGGTGATAAACATTGTTAGAATGTATGATTCCTCAGACCATTAACTGTAGAGTAAGTACACTAAAACTTGAATGAGGCAGAAAATATGATCCAGGAAGTCCAGTCTGAGCAGCAGATCAGTGAGCTGGAGGTTTATACCACTGGACACAGGATCTTAGGACTCTCGAAAGTTGTCATGGAGGCAATTTCCTTTTTTTTTTTTTTTTTTGTTGAGACAGCTGTGAGGTAAACTGTAGAAATATGGCTTTCACATTACTAAGAAATCTTCCAGGAATGTGCCCTTGAAAGCATGTGACTGGCCGACGCAGCATTTTGCCGGATGATGTCCCATTGCGATGTGGCAAAAGTTGAGCCCGGTTAAACTTTTTTGCCCAATGACCCGGTTTTGCGGGAACTCCCTGTGTTGCCACCTCCTCTGCCTCACTGGCCTGGCTCCGTTCAAATGAACGAGGATGCTGCATGTATTCACACAGGGCCCAAGTCGGTCTGGATTTGGCCTTACTGGACACCGGACACTGGTCATGTTTTTCAGTGACATCTTTCTGTCGTTGGTGGGACAAAACAAATACAATTCCATTTGAACTAAAGCAGCTCTATCCACGTGCATGTTACGTGCAACTTCCAACCAAAGCATCCTTTTAGTCAACCTTCTCAAAAAAAAAAAAAGACATTACAAAAAAGTATTTTTTTAATATTATGAGATCTGACAGCAAGTCCGCTCTTAGGTATTAGACCTACTAACACACAGACTGTATGCCCACAGTGATAGACGGGGATCAACCCCAGACCTGGTTAGACTGGATATAATGTGGACAGGAACCAGGTGGACCTGTGACGAACTCCACACCACATCAAAACAGTTGACGGGGCTTTGGTGTCTCATGTACCTCCTCACTTGAATGCAGAGCTGACCAACACACCAACATCCCCTACGTTCCTCTACGATCCTGGCGTGGAGACACACAAGAAAGTGCAGGTAAAAATGGAAGGTGAGAGGACATAATCAGCCTCTGCAGTTGTGAGATTTAGATGACTGCAAGGTGTTTTGTGAAGGTCACTGATGTTGCGCTCCTCTGTTATTTAGGCTTTCGGGGATGAGATCCAACCAGATCACTCTAAAGCCGTTTTCCCCAAATCCTCATCACATTATGTCGCAGCATAAGCCCCGTTGAATCAGCGGCTATTGGACTAGCGGTAATCAGCTTAGCTTAGCCCCACTGTAAATATGCAAATAGTATTTGATGATTAATTGACCCCAGTTGGCAGCGCAGCCAAGCAGAGGGAGAGAGAGAGGGCGAGAGAGGGAGAGACTATGTGTGAGAGACAGTATAGTGGAAGAAGAATAGGTAAGGTATGAGGGAGAGAATGTAAGAGAAAGTCGTGAAAGTTAATTGACTGTATTTGGTGTCAGTGAAATAGTAAAAGAGTGAGGACATATTTGGGAAAGAAATTACAGGTAATGTGTTGAATGAATGGTCAGCATGTGACAGTTGAGTGCACCAGCATCAGACCTCCGAATCGACGCCAACATCTCTGATTTTTCCGCCATCAAACACACATGCGTTCTGAGCGCAGTCATTACTGTTTTTCCCGGTTGGAGAAAAAACTGAGCCAATCCGAGTTTTGTAGGCGGGATTAAGAACAGGGATGTCGTTTTCTTTGCATGCATGAGGACAGCGCAGCTGCACAGGTTGTTGTATGTTGACTTGCAGAAATAAGAACTCTCAATCTGTTCAATCTTTTCAACCGAGGTGACAAAAATGACTGTCTCTTAGCAACCGCCAATATAGCGTCTGTGTCGACTGCAGTCTTGAATGATTGGTTAGGGCGAAATAATTTCCCTTTTCTAGAAAACCGCTAACATGAACACAATGTTAGATTGAAAAACAGAGTATAACTGGAATGGCAATTCAGTCTCATTCTAAGGCTAATAAAGAATCTATATAAGAGATATTTTATCCCCACAGCAGTCAACTATTGGAACAAAATCAGGCCACTTGCATGTGTGTGTGGATGTATGTGGGTATGTAAAAGTACGTTTGGGTTCATGTGCTTTTATTTATGCACTATAAAATTATTTGTTGTGTCTGAAATGACACAACAAATAACATTTCTGGCTCTATTTGGACAAAAAATAAATATTTACCACAAATACGATAATTAATCAATTTCAAACATTATGCTGTAGGAATTGAAAGTATTTTAGTTTATTAGATGTGTTGATGTTGTGAAGAGGATGAAGGAGACTCCACTGACACTGTCTTGATTGCATATAAAGGTTTATTACAAATAAGTACAGCCAAGTCAAGCATCTGCAGATCTGCTCGTGAGAGGGTGTGAAGCCGATGAACCGCTCTCAAAATCAGCCTTGACCACCGGCTGGCAATTTTGTTTTTCCTGAAAAACGTCACTAACCTATGGCTTTACGTCCAAAGCATTTCCTCCTATTCAAACTGCGAGGCACCCTCTGAGGGACCTTTGACCTAGGGCCTCTATGTAAACACAGCTCTATATATGTAAACATACACCTCAGTATCAACCTGCAATATTCAATGTCGTACATGTAAAAAAGTCATTTTGCAGCAAAAATTCAGACAGGACTTGCCACGGCAAAAAACGTGTGCAATTGTGTGCAAGTGGATGAGCGAACACTGTGTGTTGCGTATGCTTCATCACTCACTTCTGCTTACACTTGCATAAAATGTTTAAATGGTTACCAAAGAGTTTTAAGGTGGTCCAGAGCAGGGTTTTTTGGCATGGGACAAGTCGTTTAATTATTTTTCATTCTTTTGCATTGCCTACACTTGACCTGCAACTCACAGAATGATACTGCTGAGCACTGGACTGCAGTGGACAGAGAAAGGGGAAGAGTGTGTGTTTGCAAGAGAGAGTATGGTGGTGTATCTTCTGAGGGAGTAAGAGAAAGAGAAAAAAAAAAGGATGGAAATAGAACTAGACAAGGATTTGAGAAAGGTAGGTGAAGTTCCCAACACTGCAGTTACACACATACACACACGCACACACACACGCACACGCAAACAAACAAACAAACAAACAAACAGTGCCCCCACCCCTACGGCTCAAATGTCAACAAGGAAAATTGGAAATGAGTAATTCTTTCAGAGTGTGAAATAGATTGCTTCTCATATACGTACTGTACGTCCCTGAATATGACAAATTGATTCTTGCTGAGAGGCGAGCAGCAAATCCACCAGACACTTTTTATTGTATATTTTTTTGAATTATGATTATTTATTTATTTTGTTTTTGCCAAACACGACTCTCCATTGTAATTGAAGTCCCCTCGCCCGGAGGGGGAAGTGTTCCTTCTCCAGCCCTCTAATTTGTTCTTTTAGCAGCCTTGATTTTCATTCCGTCAATAAATCAGAGCGTGTGAGAATCAGAGAGTCAGAGTTTGTATGTGTGTGTGTGTGTGTGTGTGTGTGTGTGTGTGTGAGTGTGTGCGCGCGCATGTGAGAGTGAGTGATTGAGTAAAAGAGAGAGAGATAAAAATGAGGGAGTGATTATTCAATATTAACATGCTAGAGCCATCTGAGATGTTTCCTTTGATTACGGTATTCATAATGTACCCTGCTGTCATTCCCATGGTTTGTGTGTGTCTGTGTTTGTGTGTGTGTGTGTGTGCGTGGATGCCGATTTATCTGAAAATGAGGGAAATCAAATCGATTAGACGTCTGTACAACCCTCTGAAATTATTTTCTTTCTTTTTGTGTGTATGTTTGATTGTCCAATTTTCCATCCTTTCATTTTCTGTTGTGTTTCCATATATCCAATCCCCCCTGACCCCCCCCCAACACGCTATCAAATCTTTCTTTTATTCCTCCTCTGATAGCTCTTTGTCTTTCTCCTGTTTCTCACTGTCTGCCTCCACCTCTCCTTCCCTTTCTCTCTTGGTCTCTGGAGGATCAGTGTTTTATGAAGTTGGAAGCTTGTTGCTCTGTGGATGGCTAAAATTGGTTGGCAAAAATAACTCCAAATTGCCGGTTCTCTGGCTTCTGCTATTACCTGTTCCCTGCTCACACACACACACACACACACGCACACACACACACACACACACACACACACACACACACACACACAGACACATACACAGAGGGAGAGAGAGATAGAGTGAGAAAGATTTTACCCTTGGCTTCATACTGAAGGATTGCTCATAAACTGTTCCTGTATGGTCCTCTTATGCAAAGACTGATAAAGCTATATTTGTATTATCCCTGCCCTTTCACCCACAGACTTTACCTATAACCCTTGTTATCACCGATTATTCTCCAGGGTTGCGCTCAAAACGTTTTTCCAGGTTTCAGACAGCCAAACATAAGTATTTCTATTGGGGATTAAACACCGAGGTCTAGTTTGGGTCTTGGATGTTTCCTGGGCCTTGCCAAGAAATAACATCACACCTTTTGGTTGTAGACCAAAACAACTGTCTCTGTAGCACCACAATCAGTGGAATGTTCAACCCAGTATTTGCTCTTTTTTATGTATGTATGTGGGTTTCTTGTCTCAAGAGTAATCAGGTTCATCTATTTCAAAGAAATAGATGACTCAATAACATTAACGTCACTGACATCAATGAATGAAAAACCACAAAAATGTGACCTTTGAAGAACATTGAGAGGAAGAAAACACTAACATGGCCAATTAGAAACAATATCGAAACATGCAAGAGAATGTAATTTACATGGAATTGTTGAGCAACATAATGAGACAAAACAAAATCTGAAAGTGCATGAGCAAGAGGTTCGGGGAAGTTCCTTACCAGAGTCCAGAGAGCCTGTCAGGGTAAAACTGAAGTGCAAATGAAGAGGAAGCTTCCCAGTCTGGACGTTCATGAATTACTGTCATGTGTAGGGACCAAGAAGCAATTAATGGTCCATTAACAATCAGTTTCCCCTGTAGACTCTTAGGACACAGAGACAGAGACTCCAGTAATGACAGAAGTGAGAAGGAAAATAGCTAAGTGTGGTCAAACTACATGGTCAAGCTACATTACATCCTGGGTAACTGGTGCTGATGAGAATATTAACGTGTAAAGCTCGGGCAATATTGAACACGGAGAAATGTCCGTTTCGAGCTGTTCAGGCTACCAATATGAACCTTAACGTTATCAAAGTTTTGACCCATTTATACAAAGTAGTAGCCTCAACTCAACCTGCTACAAAGTGAAAATGCTGCTAAAAAAATATTCAATTAGTAATAATAATCCAATAAAATAATATATAATTATATAAGACTAAGAGGGGCCATTCTGCTGCTTTTGATACTATAAGTAGATTTTACTTTTCTTTCTTACTTTTACTTGAGCAATATTATGAAAGCAGGACTAGAAATGCTGCTTTTACTTAAGAGAAAGATCTGAATACTTCCTCCACAACTGTTAATTACTATAATAGTTATTTATTAATTTGTGTGAAAATGGAATTGTACAACACCACAACAATATTTCTCAGCTATACGTTCTTCTCTAGCATCACTATTTTATTTGCACACATTTAATTCTCCAGTACATCTGCATGAAAAAGCAGGAGAAGTTAAGATTTATGTCAGAGTTGCAAAACCTCTGTTTCCGACCGAACAGAGCTAATGAAATCTCCGAAACAACAAATCAGCAGCATAAGACAAAGGACAACAGCAGAATAAATGCTTAGGAACAGGATGTCCAACTGTGTTTGCTACAGCACGTAGCAGCGAAAACAAAATATGGCAAGCATGTAGTATTACTGCTGTCTGGTAATCTGAGAGTGCACAAGCCAGTTGGTAGAATTAACTGCGGCTAACTGGAAGTACAGAAATGAAGTAAAACATAAAACAGAACTGACAGCACTGATTGGTCCCAGTCAAATCTTCTGGTTAAACTACACAATTCATGTAATTTATGCTATTCACTTAACTTTGCTTTTCCTGAAAACTGAAACCTGAAATTTAGCCTATATGAAGATAAACCTGTTTAACCTAATATTGCTTTTTGTGTCTGAATGTACAGTATTTTAAGTTTTTACATGTCATATTTAAAGAACCTGCAGCCATGTGGTGATTTCAGCCTGGATAAGAGAGTCAGGTGCACTGAATTTAAATCTAACCTACACAAAAGCACACATACAGGAGTGTGTTCACTGCATGAACACACAGACACATTCATAAACTTCACTATCTTGACACCCTACTCCCTCCGTAATCCCTCTTGCCGGGGTTCCAGATAGTGACAGGGCCGTATTTGGAGCTAAAACATTATCTTTCTGCTCATTAACCTTCGACAGGGTTTCCATTCTGCACGGCTGGCTCCCCATCCTCTGACACCTCTGTCTTCACCTCCATCTTTTTCCTCCGTCGTTCCTCTCCTCCCTATTTGTCGAGGCACTCACCCGGATGAGACGGGAGCCTTTTAAACTGTCTAGTGATGCTTCACGGTGCCTCTCCTCGGCAGTGGGGATCGACTTATCTGGACAATTTGTCCCACGAGTTGCCAAGGCACTAATGAGATCATCCGCAGGAAAGTTTTGTGGGTTGAAGTTACAGCCAGAAAAAAGGTTTACTCTGACCATTTTTGTGCCTCAAGCCCTGGTGATCCCCTCACCAACTGCCTGTTCCAAGTGCAACAGGCGAACATGAACAATATCCATTATTATTATAAATCAACAAGTAATTTAAAATAAAGAACAGAAGCAGAGGGTTCATTAAAGTTGAAGTTCACAATTCAAGGTGTAAAGGCTGTATCTTTTATGTTTCAGTCTCCTCCTTCTTCAGTTTTCCAAACTTGGAGCTTTGATTTTTTTCATACCTTAGTAAATTAATCAACAATAGTTCAGTTTAAACTCAGCATCACATCATCAAGTGATGTTCTCTGTTGCTGCTGAACTGGACTCGACCTACCTGCAGAGGTGCTGCCAGCTGCTGTCATTGGCGTGAGGTGTGTGGTGTAAAGTGAGCAGTTTAGATCCCCCCCCTTTTAGCTCCAACTTGCTACACACACTTTTAGCCCCCCTACCTTCTCAGGGGAAACTCTCAAACGCTCTCAAACTCTGGGCGGTGAGGGAATGATGTCATCATGGACCACTTTTGTTTAAAATCAGGATCCTTTTGTTGTGGTCGTGTCGTTGGTCGTTGAACAAAGATGCAGCACAGAAAAACCACCTCAAGGTAATAGCCACAAAAATAGCCCTTAAGGTTATATAAATCTTATCTTTTCTGCAAATTCATTTTGTTTCATGGCAACCTGGTAAATGTTCTGTGGCCCAGTATTGAATCTAGAAGTAATCTCTGTTGGAAACCACTTCCTTGCTGTCTAAACATGTACCCGACCACCGGTTTGACCCTTCAACACACAATGTACAGTGCATCAACACAAGTACAAACCCAGACAACAACTGTATGCAGATTTTTGTCCACAAGTCCTGCAAAAAAGCGCGTTCATTGACATAATGTGTTCCCCAGCCCCTTACCCTAACCTCAACCATCACAACTAAATGCCTAGCCTCAAACCTTACCCTAACCCTGACCTAAACCCAGCTCTAACCTTAACCCTAAAATCAAGTCTTAACCCTCAAACAGTCCTTTGAAGGTGTGTCAGAAAGAGAGGACCGGCTAAAATTTCCTCACTTTCCCAAAATATCCTCACTGCGTAAGGTATATAACTGAAACTGGCCCTAATAAAGATAGAAGTACAAGTACACACACCAACACGCACACAAACACACACAGTCACACACACACAAATATTCAGAAGCAATTGAGGACACTGAACCCGTGGGATGAGAAAAACAGGGACAAACAACAAGCAAACACCATTAATGGCATTATCCTCTTCATTTTACCTGGTGCTAAATGTGTCAATGTCGCCACGGGTTTGTTCTTGTCTCCATCCGCTGCGATTGGGTTTTTCACCCTTTAAACACATCTTTGCACAAAGACCCTTGTTTGTGCTCCACTGTCCTATAACAGGAGCTGAAGATGATGTGATGCAGGCCGAAAGTGGGCCCAGGTTCAGACCACGAACTACGCTGTGAAGAAAAAACAGTTTTTCTTCACTCAGAATAATCTACTATTTGATAATTTTTAGAGAAAAATGTTTATAGCAAAACTGAAAAAAATATGTTTAACATTTATCCTGTATATGTTACAGTCATTTTGTAGATGAATAAATTGGTTTGGATTAATGGGTGTTATTTTGTATTGTAATTCTACCTGGAGCTGCCATTTCTTGTCTTTATATATAGACTGATTATTGTTTACATGGATAGTTGCCTGAGGAAGACCATGGAGGTCAAAACGTTGCATGGTTACATTTTTGGCAGCTTGAAAAATTCAGTGCGCACGCTACTTCTCCTTTTCCATGATAATGTTAACATAATCAGTTCAACCGTGCTGTACTGTACTACCATCCAACAATCTAAAAGTCTGCTTGTATGAAGTGCAGGGCCACACAACGTGTTGCTGATATTCGTGATATGCGTGCATCGGCTACTCAGTGAGTCTCTAAGGCCTACACTTGTATCCACAATGCCATTCTCCGCAGAAACATTTAAATGTACCTTTGCACAAGTACAATTACTGCATCAGTTATCACCAGCAGATGCTGTGGACTCTTGTTGTACTGGCCGACAAAAAGAGCAAGAATACTCGAACTCTGACAAAGTTTGGTGAGGCACTTTGAAATTTCTGCTGGAACATCGTTCAGCTTAAGAGTTTTTCATGATCTCGTAACACACCACAGCGTGCAGATGTGAACTGAGGAATAAACACAAAAACCCGCGTTGGTCTCAGAACAGCTTTAAGGGGATCTGTACCATAAGTTATAGCCTTTGGAAGAAAGGACTTCAAAGACCCTGGGCTAGACAAAACTGTTTTGTACAGAATATGGAGAAAGAAAGCACGGCTTCATTCCACTTTATAGACCTAGGTCAGCTTTTTTAACTGCTAGTCCTAAATAGCCTTGAGTCAGTGCCACTGCTGTTCTTGCTGTAATGTCAGATGTGTTGACTTCTTGTTTGCTTCTTTCAAACAGAACTAAGTTTGTACATTGTCTAATGCTAAGTTCTTCTGACAAATGGTACTGGCTAAGTTTTGAGTCAGTCAGACAATGCAAAGCTGCTGTTTTTTTTTTTTTTTTTAGTGAACACCCAAATGTAATTCAGTTATGAGAGTATCTGTGGACTGATGAGCTTACTAGTAAATCTGACTTTAATGTTGCATGAGATGTCGAAAGTTCAGCTGAGACTAATGTAAAATAAAAGATGCTGATCCAGATCAAAACCATGCACACATGTATTTGCCCTGCTTGCCTTTTGATGGCACTCAACATTTTCACTATATCCTCCTGATGAAATTTGCATACTTGTCTTAAGAGAGTCAGAGAACAAGCAAATAATTTAGAATTGGAAACTATCTGGAAATATAGTTTCAAAACAGAGGTTTCTGATAACTTTTACGTATGTTTTTAAGTATTCCTAAAATAACGAACTAAGTATAATACAATGAATCTTCCGAGAAATACATATATTAATGAAGGTCATAACCATCAAGGAGACTTGTGACTTGACTCAGCATCTCATTTGAGAAATTGCTCTTCTCTTGTGCAGTTCCAAATAGTGATTTATAACAAAAGTCTTTTTGTCCCCTGCCTATTTCTGAATTAATTAACTAGCTAATCGATGAGTCCGTTCATTCCACCATGTTGAAAGGAACAGTTTTTACCGTGTTTTACCTGAAGTCCAAAGTGATAGAGAAGAGGAGCATATTGACAACCTGGAGGATGTGATATTGATGTGATTACTCTTACTTAGTGAGAAGTTGAAGTGTGACTGTGAATAATCAGCCTCGGCACTGCATCACCACCATATTTTCCACCAGCTGCGCTTTTACACGCTCTTTACCACGGTTGTAAGCAAAACAGGAAACAGTAATGTTATACCTGCTGGCCAGAGTGACTGATCAACTCCAGAGGTCAAGCTTAAAATCATGCAGGGAACTTCACGATTTGGTCATTTTTGACAATAAAATCTACAGTACTGTATGTTTTAATACAAATCTAAGGAGAAAGGTGTTAGCATGTGTCAATGTCGGTGCACTAAACCTAAGCTATGGTAAAGTCCCACCATGTAATATTTTCACAATAAAAAATGGAGACAATATGGATTAATGACCATGATAAACAAGACATGAAATGGATGAGGTGGTATTACACTTAGGGGGCTTTCAATATATTGTGTTGGATACGTTCTCCAAACAAACATTTTACTTGATGTTAGCAGACTCAGTAAACAATTATTATGCTCAAATTGTTTGAATTTGGACTCATTTAGTGCCACAAGCCAAGCTAGGCTGGTTGCTTTTGCAACACAAGTTTTTTTTATGTGAGCCCTGAATGTGTGGTGTGTTTTGTGGGAAGGATTCTACATTTTTTAATACCTCCTGGTTGAGTCACATTTCTTGGAAGTGCCCTGATTGGTAGGTTCCAAGACGCATTGCTCATCTGCTCTCATGTATTCATGTATGTCACACACACACACTCCCACACACATACTGGCTTCTGCCAGATATGCTAAGAGATCCAATGAGAATCAGAGAAAATGTGTTTCCTCAGAATATATCTTTGGCTGGACGGCAACAGTGGAGGCAGCCTTATAAACGCGAATGTCTGTTGCCGACTGACTGACTGAGTGATGAAGTTACACCATTGGTAGGCTAGCCGAGTGATGGAGTTTCCCCATCGATCATTGCTCTTTCAAAATTAATTGGCGCAGTTAGTTTCTATTACGTCATCAGGGGGGCGTTTACAGGTAGTGCTGCCACCTCAGCACCTTTGTTGCTAGATTTACCTTCTTTTCAGACAGTTTAAGTGACGTTTTTTTCTCAAAAAAGCCCCTAGTGACAAATCTAGCGACTTTTTTGTAAAAACCTTAGCTACTTTCCATAAGAAAGAGTCTTCATTACTGCCCCACAAGCGCAAGGTCGGGCTTTCCCTCCGTAGGCACAACTCTCTCTGCGTCTCATTCAATCGGCTGCACATCAGCTGCAAAGATGCGAATGAGCTTCTAGCTTTCTCCCTGAGTGATCATTTGACACGTAATTATAGCTGAAATCACAGCACAGCCGCTGTCTTTAATTTATGCTTATGGTGATTTTGTGAGACAACGTTATGGTTATAAAAATGTAAATGAGAACAGCTTTATTGGGAATTAATAGCTGTATTACTTTACTGTATATGTAAGCACAGAGAGTAGGAGAGAAGCAAACAGGTAAAGGGCTCAAACCAGCTGACACAAGGCAGAATGCAAATACGACACAATAACGTCATGAATATGCTAATTAGCGTCTTATGTCATATAGCAACATTTAGCGACCTTTTGAGCAGGCTTTCGCTACTTTTCGGTGAAAGTAGTTGTTTACGGCAGTTCCACAATAGTTTTCAACTACATCCTCAATTTTGCACGTTGACCATACGTGGTCCAGCCATATACTACGTTTTGACCTAGTCTTGCTAATTTACATCATTTGAATTTTCTCCTTGTTTCCTGGTCTAGGTTTAAGAAATCACATCTTGTTAACATGTCCAACAGTCCTAACCTTGAAAAATATGATGTGGCATTTTTTATGTTTGTCTGCTGTAGTTTGGGGAAATAATTTAGTATTCCATTTCTTACTGCTAAGGTGGAGCCGAAAAGCTATTTAAATACTTTAATAAAATATATGCAATTTTGGATCTATGTGTATCATAATGTATTTTTTACTGTCTTCATTCTCATTATTCTTATTATTTGTTATTACAAGTGTTATCTGTCACTCTTTTATCTGTAACACTCATCGTGGATGTTGTGAAAACAGTTATGTAACTCCAAAACTTTTATCCAGATTTTTGCCCTCATTGATTTTTACTTCTGCCTTTGCTTGTTGTCTCAAGAAGATTGCGAGACTCAATAAACTATTAAATCTCTTGTAACTCAAACCTCATTGCTGTTGGCTAAATAAAGAAAACACTGGAGTCAATTCATATTTCAAGTGTCTCTCCTGCGGTGAGGTGAGAGCTGTAATGTAGTGGAAAGCCAGAGCTCCATCAGCTCGTACTTGTGATACTGAATTGTAATTCTCCTCTCAGTGGGTATCTCTCTTTACTGTTTGGCTCATTATTTTCATCATAAGTGTTTGCATTATGCTGATCCCTGCCTTCACTTTACGCAGTTTCAGATGTCAAGTGAGGGTTTGCTCGGTGATGGCAAACACAGGGAGATGATTGTGAATGTTTATGTAAAAATGTATGTCGAAGCATTACTGAAGGACTGAAATCCCTTAGGGCAGTATTATGTCTCTGCATCTGCAAATGATGCAGGAATGATTTTTTAATCTACTGTCCTGCTTGACATCCATACACTTCAACCTCAGTCCCCGAGTGTTTTGAGTGTTATGCGCTTTTCAAGAGTTAATTTTCAGGATATTAGCAGTCCTCTGTACTTAAAATGTCAAATTAGAGATGTGTTCTTTTTTTAAATGCCTGATGTCATTACTAGCTGGTGGGTATGCTCCATCTTCCCATTTGATTATATTTTAGAAAACTGAATGAACAGGATTCTGTCATCGATTCATTGCTAGGACACTGAAAGCTTATAGGCACAGCCATGCTTCAAGCAAAATGCTAACATCAGAATGCTAACATGCTCACACTGACAACACTACTATGATCATCATGATTCTACATCATCAGCAATTCCCTCTAAGTTGCCTCAATCGCTTGTTTAAGCACCAAACATGCTAAAACAACAGGCTAAAACAAAATATTCTTCTTATGCTTTGATGATTAGATTCCCCATGTTAGTTTTCCCTCTTCTATTCCTGTCCCTCAACTCAACTCCCCCTTTGACTACCAAGCCTCAGTCACATCTCCTGTGGGTGTAATGGGAAGTAGTAATGCAGCTGTGTTCCCCCCAGTTTTTGTTTTTTTTGCAGAAATTGGGGTAACACTCCATTTTTTCCCTTGAGTGTAGACATTATCATAAGTGCCACCTCCTGTGGCTCATTTGTCTATTTTAAAGGCTACGGCATACACATACTGCGCCAACTGTAAAGCTCAGTGGCTCTGCATGTGTGAGGAAATGAAGGGCAGCCGTTTGGGAGTTAGAGAAGCAGAGAAGAGGCATAAACTTCTCAGAGGACCGTTTTCTTTCTTTTTTCCCCCCTTTCTCTATCCACCACTGTTCAGAGAAGTCGCCAGTCAGCAGAAAGCGTGTCGAGGCATCGGTTTGTGGCAGTGCAAGGTGATGTAATTAAAAAAAAAAAAAAATGGGGGCATCTTGTCAGCAACAGCTTCCTGTTCTTTAATTCTGGTGACAGATAGCCACTATATCTGTGCTCAGGCCAGTATAGGCACAAACTGATAAACCCGGCATAAATAAAACACAGGCTCACACATGCATTCATGCACATGCTTGTAGTATGCCTACACACGTGTGAATACACACAAGCACATTGTAGACACAAACACATGCGTGCAGACACTCACACCTCCCGATAAATGGAAGAAGATTGATTTTGTCCCCCCCAGTCATTTCAAAGGATTTTCAGACTAGCTGTTTTTGTGCAACTGGGTTGTGTGTGTGTGTGTGTGTGTGTGTGTGTGTGTGTGGTGGGGGGGGCATGAGAGTGCTTGCCTAGCAATGTTAAATAAAGTTATTAGCTACTTAAAACCTTCCTTTGAAAGTAGCAAAAACATATTATTGCACTGATGTCTGACACACTCTTGTTGCACAAGATCTGTTTTTACACTAAGCCAGTCACATGCACATACTGTACTGTAGGCTATATCAAGTAAAGTGGTCATACTTTTTCATTCCAGTTGTTAAATATTTATTAAATATTAATATTAAAATATGCGGACAAAAATAAATTTTGAGAAAAAATATGGTATGGTATGGTCTTTTAATTTATTTCAATCCCGTCTCCTAGAGATTCCATTTTTATACAACCAAACTGCAACAGCAAATATGTTTTATAAATGTAATAGCTGGCTGGATTATGTTCAGGGACAATGTTTTTTTTTTTTTTGAAGTGTGAAGCGACACATTTAATAATGGCAGTGGAGACACCATGAGGCGGTTGGGGTGGATGGTGAGCATGTAAAGTACACAACTGCCACACCAGAGACCGGCGTTTGTGTCCAGAGTCTCGCCTGTGGTTAGGTTTGGGCAACAGCACTTTGGTGTTAGGGTAAGATTGTGATTTTGGTTAAACAAACCCAAAGTGTCTGAAGTCCCTGTGAACTTTTTCTGTGTCAAGCCAGACCACTATCCTTCTCGACATAAACATAACCATAAAAAAGTGTAATAATGCTGTAGTTACTATTGCACTGCAAGATCTGATATTTTGTTGGAAAACAATGACACTGTCTCTGAACATTTTACAGATATGTTCAGTATCAACATATTTGCGACTTGCCAAATACATAAATATGCAATTACATTTCCTACAAAACAAATTTGCTGTTAGTTGTATTTACACGTAATTTCTCGGGGACATGGTTGTTTTTGTAGGATGTGTAATAGGGCTGTCATTATGGTGAATGTTTGGCTGAATTAGATGCAGAAACCCAAAAGTTTTGGGCTCCAACACACACACAAAGACACACACACAAACACTAAGACTGCACCTACTAATAGCATTTTTGCTGTCCTAAAAAGTCATATTCTCCACTGATGAGGTTTTGTTTGTGAGCCTGGTCATTGAAATTGATTTCCCTACTGTCTCTGTTTCTTTGGCTCATTGTGTCGACTGTTCTGCCACCTCAGCAAGTGTAAGAACACATTGTTTCAGTGTGGCACAGTGCTACACATGAAGTTCTAGATTTGGGTTTAATGTCAGAGAAATTATAAACAAATATTGTGGATTTTATTAAAGGCCTCCAAGTAATCCATGTAGTGAGCTAATGCTCATTAACATGGATTACTTGGAGACGAAGCATTAGCTAATGCTAATGCTTTGATTTGCTTTTCTGGGTTGAAAAATATGGGTTTTTAGAGTTTTTAGACTTCTTTTTTAGCATTTGCACATTTTCATCTATTAGTTAAATACTTCAATGGGTGGGTGGTTCGGTGGTGTCTCGATGGAGGTTTTTCTTCAAAATGAAGATAAGCTCTAAAGTAAAGTACATTTTGAAAGTCATAAATTTCTGTTGAATGATTAAAAAAGAAAAACTCTCTTAACTTCAAATGGCCACCCCCACCTGCACTGCAGTCTTTGTTATTGCTGACTTCATTGTTAACCCTGGTAGGATGTCGACAGCGATATGGTTTATCTGATTTTTTTTTTTTTTAACTTACCAGCCAGGAACTTCACTGGGAAGGCGTAATGTATGCAAACTCTACCACTTCTGTCGGACGCTCCAACCAGCAGCTGCTGCTAAGTGAATGTCCAGACAAAAAGCAGCCTTGCTTTAAAAAAATAGTGAGAGGCTGCGTAGGTGGGGACATTTTGTTTCAGGTTCCGGTGAGACAATTAAATACAATCTGGACGTCCAATTTGAGTAATAACTGTCTCAATGGTCAAAGGATTCCTGCTGAAACAGGAGAGCTCTATTTTAAAGATTGAGTCCATCTCAAATGGTGTTTTCTTGTTGTCTTTTTTTCTTTGTTTTTCATGTCTTCTGTGATCATGCACTTCGTTCTCTGGAAAGCACATGGCCACGCACCGATTATTATGAGGGCCTCAGGCATACATTTCACGCATACAAAGCCTGAGTCAGAGTAGCTATCAGAATATCTACGCAGATGGTCAATGACAATTCTACATTCCCTTTTATGAGCCTACATAAATAGTGGATACTGAGTTGCCTGACATACAGATCTGTTACATCACTCTGACATGCAGCCAAGGCCCTAGGAAAAGAAATGTCTCAGAAGTAAGCTTGTATATTACGCAATTGAGCTCCACACTGTACATTGGAGGAAACATTCATCCGCATTAATAATTCAATCTCATTTTGAATTGTTACACAAGGTAGAAAAAGTTTCCAGTAGGATTTAACAGTGTGTCAGGGTAAATCAAATCATTTTCATTTTTTTTTCATTTAAATTTAATCTAGGAATATGGTAGCATACTTCGATAAGATTAAGATTATGTTGATTAATTGAGGAAGAGTTTTAAATTCTTAAAACAGCACATTCAGTTTCAGTTTCTGATCTTATTACTTATGGCCAGTTCTGCAACATGGATTTTGTTTCTCAGTTGTTGCGGTCAGGTCCAGTCCCATGAGCTCCATTAAATTATATTAATGTGGAGGTCTATTGATCGCTGTGGGGTATTCATTTTACACACTCACATCCACAACCCCCAGCTTCAGAATAGTATACCTGAGCTGGGTGGGATTAATTATATATTGGAGCGATATCTGATGTGTTTATTCCAATTGCTTTAATAATCAAAATGTGTCCTAACTGTAGCATTCACAGATACTGTATATTTGAATCAAAATGGTCATCATCAAATCTTCTGTAGCCCAATAGTTGGCTTTTTAACAAGTGGGTATGTTACTACTTTTGGACTGAACTGTCCAGAAAATGTAATGATGATGAGTGTAAACATTTTCAAAATATGGAACCAACATGTATAATTGATTCTAGATGGTGGTAAACAATTTTTTTTCTTTTTTTGTTGTTTCATTTTTGTTGTCTCAACTAAATAAACAAACTTGGAAGTGACTACTTACTGCCGCCATGTTGGACTAAGCCATCATCTTGTGTGTTATTATGTTATTATTTCTCACTGGCAGACCTGAATTGAAGATATAACCATAAAATAATAATACAGTATGTCCACTTAGTACATTTTTATATTAATGTCTTTCTATCTTCAACTTACAGGACTTATTTACATTCACTTGCTGTTCTATACATTTGGTGTCTTGCAGCCATTTCCCAAATTTCCCAAAAATGCTGTGGTGCATACAGAGTGAAATATTTTAATACTGTTTTCTGAAAATATTTTATTAATTTATTTACAAAAAGAAAAACATCCTTGAAGCCTCTGTGCCTGACCAGTGGTCAAAATCCAAGGAAGAATCAACATCCCAGTGACTCTTACACTGTTAGATTGAAACGAGATTCCTGGGAAATGCAGACCAATAACACTGTTGCAATAATATTAATACACTGATGTGTCACAAGAATAAAACTTAGTCACCATTGGCATGTTAGCATGCTAAATTTTGGGGATTAGCTCTTAACACAAAGGCCAACTGAGGCTGATGGGAAAATCATTTGTTTTACAGGTACTGATCATCAAACAATGTATTAGACAAATTGAAATTTTGACCTGCTAATGGCACTAGATGAAAAGTTAAAGCATCACCTACAATATAACTATTTATCCTCAGGGGGAAACGGAATGTCTGCACCAAATTTCATGGCAATCCATCTAACATTTGTCCAGATATTTCAGTCAAATTAAAATTTTTATCCTCATGTTGGCACTAGACGAAAAGTCAGGGGATCACCAAAATCAGTAGGATACCTCGTCTGGGGACCTCGAATGTCCATACCAAATTTTATGCCAATCATCAGAGATACTGTATGTTCAGATATTTCATTGGACCGACTGAAGGATACTGTCACTCCTGGAACCCCACCGCTCAAATGGCTAAAAGGATTCTTATTCATTACAGAAACAATCCTTTACTTTACACTTTCAGTTAACTTGTAGTTACACAGCTTCCTATTGCGATCAAAACAGTCACACTTTGCAAGTAGAAAGTGGTGTTCAGAACAAGCATCACCATATGCTTTAGGAACAAACAACAGAGGCTGTATCTAGTAGTTTTCAACATATATTAGTGGTGTGGACCAGGATTGCCTATTCCTATTAGTTCCATTCATTACCCACTGGAGGAAGGCCTAATGTATCTTCTCCCCTGCCGCCGTCATAAGCCTCAGATTGGTTCTGGGTGGTCGGTGGACTGCAGCCCGCTGCAGAGGAAACATATTGAGCTTCTCCACAACTTTACTTGGGGTCATTTCTTCAAAGGAGGGTCTTCTGATTAACTTCCTCTCGGCCTCATTGCTTTGAGTGCCCAACAGATTTCAACGGTTTTCGTCGGGGCTCTGCTGTCCCCTGATTCTGTACATTAACATTACTCTGCTCGATGAGACATTCAGAAAAAGTTCCAGTCAAATCAAATTATGTAAACAGTCATCACGGATGAATTTTCCAAAAGTAGCTTCACCAAAAAGCATCACAAAAGTTAAAGTCTAAAAGTTGATACAGGTATGACATGCTTGCAAAGTACAGTGCGTATGTTGACTGTTTATCTAAATATCAAGGATTCAGACGGGACACAGAGACTGAGTGTTTGGCCCGTTGACTCAGTGTGTTTGTATTTTTAGCCAAAGGAGGAGGCTGCTGATGAACTTTTGCTCAGCTTCACTGCTTTGAGAGCAAAACAGATTCTTCTTGGTCAGTCTGTTGTTTCAGGCCTCCACGATAGTGTTCTTCCACATGATGAGAATAATGCATGAAAAGTGTAAGTTAGGATGAAATGTAATGAACTGCTGTCTAACTGCTTGACATTGCATATTAATCATACCTAGTTTTTTGTTTGTAGGATTTCATTTATTTTTTAACGTTTGTAGAACATTATATTCATCTTCCTTGTATGGTCCACGGTAGACGATTCTTTATCAGCAGACCCATCCCCCCACATGACAGTGGCCTTGGTCATTTTAGCTGCACTCTGAGTTTTCACTCTTGGCTGAAATTAACTTGTGGAGCCCGTAATGTAAGTTTTATTAGCAATTTTAACCTTTACTGGAAATGTCCAGCTTTTTTTTCGCCCTAATGGTATCCATCCAGATAGCTTAGAGATATGCAATCTGACAGACAATATTTTCTACTCCATCTGGACCTCTCCCTTGCACAGACCATCCCACATTGCACGTCCCCACCTGGTTTTTTCAGCCAGTGCTTCTCCATTTACTTTTGCCTCCAGCCCCACTATTCTTAAGATGGCTGTTTTTAATGTGAGATCTCTTACCGGTAAAACTTTCATTTTACATAATTAAATTTTATCTGCTAATTTAGATTTTGTGTTTTTAACAGAGTCTTGATTAAAAACTCAGGAACACTACCAGTTTATTGAGCTGTGTTCTCCACATTATAATTATTTTTGCAAACCCAGAAACAGTGGTCATGGCTGTGGCCTAGTAAGCATTTTGTGGAGCCTTTGCAAATGCCATGCTACGACTTTTTAATTCAGTTGTCTCCATCCAACCTTATTTGTTTAAATTTATTGCCCTCCAAAATCAATCAGCAGCTTTTCTGCAGAATTTCCTGATTTTTTATCTACACTTGTTTTAAAGTATGATAGAATTATTCTTTTTGGTTATTTTAATGCTGATGATTTCTTAAACATCACGTCATCATTCAACCTTAAACAGTACGTTTGTGGATAAATACATAACCGTGGCCATACCTTGGACCTTGTTTTTACCCTGGGTCTGAGGGTCCCTACTGTGGATACTATAGACACGACTGTCTATGACCATAAATGCATAGTTTTTAACCTTGAAATTGACAGCATTACCACTGATCGTTCCTGCTCCACATGCCATCGCAATTTTAATGAACAAAGCGTCAAGGTTCTATACACTATTTAATCAACATGGGCCACTCCAGTCTGAAATCTGTAATACCAATGAACTTACAGACTGTTTTAACTCTGCATGTACATCCATATTGAATCACATTGCTCCTCTTAAAATCAGGTAAAACTCTGAGAAGCAGCAGAACAGAAGCAGCCTTGGATAAACCACAATATTAGTAGCAGTAAGTCAGAGTGTAGTAAAGCAGAGCGGAGATGGAAGAAGTCAGATCTCCAAGTGCATTATGATAACGTGAAGGAGTTACTACTCCAATGCAATAATATGGTTAAAAATGTCAAAGCTAAATACTTCTCTGATCTTATCACTGCATCAGCATGACCCCAGATTTTTATTCAATACTGTTAACCAGCATGTAAATCTGTCCCCCCCCTTGTGTCCTTCCTGAAAGTGATGCTGACTGTGACAAGTTTTTAGCCTACTTCACCGACATGGTAGAGCTACTATTACACTTTATGGCACACATTGGAACATTTATTAATCACCCCAGAACACCCCAAACCACTCCTCTCCCATTTCCATGTCTGAGCTTTAAGTAACTGAAATAAAAGTGTCTTCCAGTCCACTTGGAATACCCACACATTTTTTTCCCAGGATCATCAAATCTATTGGGCCCTGTCTGCAGCCAGTTCTTAACAGTTCTTTATCTAATGGCTGTTTTCCAGATTATCTCAAAACCACTTGTGTGGTTAAAAAAACCTGAACTGGATCCTACCCTCCTCCAGAACTACAGACTGATATCCAAGTTTTACTTTTATGTAAAAAATTCTAGTAAAAATTATATTGTATTAAATTGTTTTAGAAAACAAACAGCTACTTTTGATACGGTCGATGACAGCAGTCTGTTAGACATGCTGAGGCACTGGGTAGGAATATCTGGCACAGCCTTAGAATGGTTCTCTTCGTTCATGTCAAATAGGAAATTCTGTGTCTCCATTAATTGCTACATGTCATCTTTTGCTCCTGCTAAGAATGGTGTCCCACAGGAGTAAGTTTTGGGACCAATTTTATTTTCTTTGTCAATGCTTCCCTTTGGAGAACTTATTAATAGATATGGTATTTCCTTTAACTGCTATGCCGATGACACACAGATGTGCATGCCCTTTAGAACCACTGATCCTGGAGGGCTGGATGGCACAAAATTTTCTTCAACTTAACTCAAAAACAGAGATTTCCCTGTTGGAACATATTAAGCCTGCTGCGATGAATCATGGTGAGGTTTGACAGCAACTTAAGTTTTGAGCAGCACACAACAAAACTAGAGGAGTCTTCTTCCCATCATCTAAGAAATATCTCCAAAAACAATCAATTTTATCTTAAAAAGAAACAGAGACTATTAAAAAATGTTTTTATCTCCTCACACCTCAATTACTGCAACAGCCTCTTCACCCACCTCAACCAAAAATCAATCAATAGGCTGCAGACTGTACAGAACTCAGACTTTTAAAAAGATCCAACAGAGGTGACCACATGACAACTGTTTAAGCCTCCTTGCACTGGCTCCCAAAATGCTTTAAAATTGATTCTAAGATCTTACTATTGACTTTTAAAGCTCCTCATGGCCTTGCTCCATCTTATATATCTGACGTCTTAGTTACATATGAACTAAATCGTAGCCCGAGATCTTCAGGCAGGGGTCGTTTAGTTGTTCCCGGGGCAAGGCTGAAAACTAGAGGTGATGGAGCATTTGCAGTTAGCCCCACAACTCTGGAATTAGCTGCCTGAGGAAATTAGGTCAGCAGAATCAGTGATTTCTTTTTAAAGTCTTCTTAAAACATTCTTTAATCGAAGAGCTTTACCTGATTTTACTTAATTTTACTGACTGCCCAGATTACTCAATTTTTATGGATTTGTAAATTTTTTTTAATGGAATTTATTCATTTTTATTGATTGCTCTTTTACTGGTGACACTGTATTCTTTCTGACTGTAATTGTCTCTATGATCTTAACTCGGTTGCCTCATATGACCTGCTTGTTTTAATTTGCCGCTCTGTGTGAAGCACTTTGTAACATGAGTTTTGAAAAGTGCTCTATAAATAAAGATGATGATGATGATTATGATGATGATGATGATGATGATGATTATTATTGTGTCTTTTGAATGGGAAGCCAGTGAGGAATCAGTTTTACCGGCAATTCCAGGTTGGATGAAAAATCCCTTGACAGATGCTGAGATTTTTGAGTACATTTACAGTTATGCAATGAGATGTCAGTTCCTGTTAATGATTTATTTTCTTGTTGACATCCATTTTGGGATAAAATTATCATAATTCCTTGTAAATTCTTATTATCATCATTAAAGTATGATAATATGGAAGCTGAGTAACCAAACATTTTCAAAGTTCCAATTCATTTTTCCAACATTAGATGGGTTTCAAATAATGAATTTCTCATTTTGGTGTAAAACATTTTCCCACATGGAGGTCAAGCCTTTGGACAGCCGTATGACAGTACAGACCTCCTTGTAACAGCATAATATACTGTACATCCAGAAACACTTAAACCCTGCGGGCAGCAGGTGTAGCATGGGTGGGTTACCTTTCTGCTGGGTATCACCATGCTCTTGACAGCAAATGGTGTCAGCTTTAATTGGAACAAGCACAACGTAATGAAGCATGTCAGATGGCTTCCACTGTGCCTGAGAGGAAGTATGGCTCTAGGTTTCTCCATGGTTGGAAGGTCAGAGAAGGAGGGGCAGATGCAAAAGTAAGATACAAGCAAACAGAAATGGAAAGAAGAAAAAATATAAAATAAATCAAAAGATTTTATTTCACTCTATCGTTCCAAATCAAAGATGACATTCATGTGCATTCTTCTAAATGATTAAGAGATATTGCAACAAAGTCAAAATTCAGCAACAATCTCTTTCTCCTTGATTTTTTTGTGGAGAGGTAATAATACATTTCTTTTTTATGGCATTGGACAACAGATTTCTGCATTTTAAAACATGCTGGTAATTTCAAAAATTAAAAAGATCGGTGTGATCAATCTAAAGATTGCCAAATGCACTATTGGAAAAAGAAAAAGTAAAAATGCAGAGGCTTATTGTAATGTTGCATTCTCTCTCTGGATAACAGTGCCTAAATAGAGGTTAAAAAATTAAATGTATGAGAGGTAGGGCAAGAGATGGAAAGGCATATAGGGACTAGAAATACAGACAGAAAGAAAGGGCTAAAAAAAGGTTAAGTGGGTGGTAGGGTAGAAGGTAAAAGGTAAAAGTAAACTGGGATAACCTAACAAAGAGAGGAGATGCGCAAAGACAGATATTTACAATAAACTTTTCTTCAAATCGCTGTAACATATTAAGTTATTGAAAGATATTATTAGCAAAACACATTAGAATATCTGACAGTCTCAAACATTCATGTTCTGTCTCAATGCAAAACAGCTGTGCTCCAGGTGCTACTCTGGGGTAAAGAGGTAAATCCTTCTGCTACAACTACTTTTTTGAATAAATCATTGATACACACGAGGGGCTAAGCATAAAAAATCTGATGAAAAAATGTTATGCCTTGATTGTGTCTGTTTTGGATGCAATAACAGAGTGTAGGATTCAAGTATCAATATTCACGAAACCAGATTTAGGTCAAAACATGCATTCACCATGTAACATGTTGCTGGTGTTTGCTCCATCTTTACTTGCAAACAGCCTTTATTTTGTCAGCTGTCTTAGCTGTGTTGCTGGTTTCTTTCTTAATTGGAAGAGCAAATCTTGCTACACGCGGACTACAAACTCAGCGTATACTCGTTTTGTTCTGGCCCATCTCATCTGCAACATCGTTCTTGCAATGTATAATTATTTTGTCGTAAAACTTTAAAAGGCTTTAATCTACCGTGAACGGGCTAAAAAAATGATCTGTGTTTTTCCTTTTGTTTGAACAGCTGTGTAACTATTATTCCAAGGTCATATACTTTTACAGATACAAAAAACCTGGCTGCCTGATCTTTTATATACAACTTATTTGTTAAGACAGATCAGTTAAGATTCTTCTCACATGCAACATGCATAAAGGATCTTAAGTAATGTGAGCTTAACTAAAAGTTAGAAATAATAGATCAAAGTGGGGAATTCAATTGCATTGATTTTGATTCATGTGTTACTTCTGATGGTAATAACTGATGAGATGGATGCTGCGCTGTTGCGTCAGAGGGGTAGTGATGAAAATAGCTGGCAAACGGAGGAACGAGCAAAAAAGGACTCCAGTAGATGACTAAATCACGAACACATGAGGACACAGACTGTTTGCAAGGTCTGAGGCTGTAATGATCAGACTTTTAATCTGATATCTCTTATATATTTATGCATTTTGTAACGATCATTCTGGCTCGACAGATGGGATTGTACACCGTGATTTGGCCGTCAGGTACACTGTTGTAAAAATTCACAGATCCCTGCGAAGCAGAGCTGGGGCAGAGAGTTTTACAGGTGGCCACTGGGTGAGATTCGCAGCACCAAGCACCCCTCCTTAACATGCACGACAATATGCGGTTTACTGTAATTACTGTAAAAATAGCATCTTTATTATAGAGCTGTTACTTAAAGGAACAGTTCTGAGGCAAACTAACAGCTGGTACTGTTTCTGATAAAGCGCCAGTAGTCTGCACACATCAGAAACACTGTGCAACCACAATTACACCTGCAGGAGGACATTGTAGGCATCCCAGTCATTTTTTTTAACCGTGCTGAAATAGTGCAGCAGCTTGTCTCGATCCAAGAAAATTTGATAGGAATAATTTGTCTTCGGTGAATTGACAGAGATAGTGGGGAACTAATACACCGGCTGAGAAACAACAACACTTGCAGTAGCACAGATGTAGAATTAATGCAGGATTGCCAGGCTCATAAAGTTGCTACCTTCTCAGTGCTTCTTAAAGCAAAAAGGCTGTAAAAATTAATATTTTTTTCAGTAAATTCAGTGGAAGCAGTGATGTGCCGTTTGGTCCAATCCATCATTTTTCTCTTCTGTTTCCTTGTTCCTTTGGCAGGAACAGGTGTTTAGCCTCTGTGCCCCCTGTTTGCTGAGCCAGTGACAGCTCGCTCCGCAGCACTGGGAATAACTCTCTGCTTGGACCTTAACACCCGGACCCCTTCTGCTGCAGGGCACCGCCAGTAAAAACAGAGATGGAGAAGCGGATGCTTTATATACAGTAGATGTATACTCTGTGGCTCCTGCAGACAAATCTTACAGACAGACCAATAAATGTAACTTTTTCATTCTGCTAACAGCTGGTTGCTTGCCGAGATGTGGGTGTTTGGGAGCACTAAGCGTGAGTTTGGGGTAAGAAAAGGGGAAAGCAGGTAAAAAATAGAGGGAGATGGGAGTTTTCTGTTGCATCATGCTGTGATGTGCTGTGATGAGAGTCTCAGACTCGGAATTCAGCTCAGATGCAGGGTGACAACAACAGTAGAGGAGATTGCAAATCTTGATCGTAACAAATTGCCGCTGCTAATAAGTGATGTGAAACATTGTTAGTCTGTTGTGAGGTTGTTTCAGAATACGTTTGGCTCTGCAAGATGCTCCCATTAGCCATGCAAGCATTAAAAGTGAATGACTGAAAGCTGAAAGTGTGTGGCACAACTTGTTTTAGTGTACAAAAGGAAATCAGTTGAAATGTAATTTACTTGCAAGGCAACTGAAGCAGAGTTGCTTCCTTTCTTTTGGAAAGTAGACGTACACAAACTCATTTAAGTTCATCAGCGTTGTCGACTAACAGTGTTGGTGACTTTAGTGTGGACACTTAACAAGCCTTGTGCTTGGCTGCCTTAAAGCTCAGACACAGACCGGCTTTTTTCTCTTTGTCTGAGTAGCTCTTTATGACCAGAACTGAGAAGGTACTCAGATGAGTCAATGTGTGTGTGTGTGTGTGTGTGTGTGTGTGTGTGTGTGTGTGTGTGTGTGTGTGTTTGTGGCAAGCAGTTGGAGTTACAAGATGTGTAGACACAAACAGTGGGAAGGTCTCTTACGTGTACACACACATTAACATACAGGCCTCTTCAATGCGAAACTGGAATAATTTGCATTGCCAAACACTATGTCAAAAAATAAACTAGTCTTGACAGAAACCAAGGGAAAAAAAGTTCTGAATTGTGCTTTGAGGACCAAGGTTTAGAAATTACCCAAAAATACAATGTAATTGTACAGATGAACCTGAAACGTGAAAATCAGTAATGCGATTGATAATGCATCTCAGAGCGCAGCACTTACCAATACCAACACACTTTTCATCTGCACAAAGAGGTAATCAAGTGTTTTCTTTTTCTTTTAGGTTTACTTGTCACACTCCAGCTATTGGGCAACAAGGGAAGGAACCTCGAGGGACAGTTGGCTTAATGAATGAATGAGCAACGATGCGCAGGGACAAGCAGGATCAGGTGACCGGCACAGTGCAGGAAACTCTAAGGGCATCTAGTGGACAGGTGGTAAATGACAAGAGATCAATGAGAATGCAGGGGCTCGGGGAACAGGGGAAGAAAGGAGGACGGGGTGGATGACAATACTTTGCTATCCGAGAACAGTGCCTTACTGTGCTTGAGTGGAACAAAAGCACGCGTTTGACAAAAAAATGTTTTACTAATTCAAAGAAAAGTCTGTATATTTTGCCGTTTCCTCTGTTTTCCAGACTACCTTACAATAACACACAAGTACACATTCAGCAGATACGGAAGAATCAGATCAACATGCGTTGGTTATCTTTCAGTTTTTCTTCCATTCTGGTCTTAGAACATAGTCACCACCTCCTTTATTAAAAGTGCCTCACTAAAACCTCGCATGGATGCCACTTTTATGACACGCAAGAGGCTGCTGAATGCATTTTTAATTCTAATTGTGTGGGTAGCACACATGCGCACAGACACATTGTGGTCACTGAACAGCTTCAACTCAAGCTGCTGGAAATTAAGAGCCTTACAAAGGCGCCGTGCTGCAGGTGGTCAGAGCACTTTCATCCCTGTAGGAAAGGCAGGGATTTGAACTGGAAGACCCCTGGTCACAAGCCTGCGGTCTCTATGGCTACCACAGTGCACACAAACTGCACTACTAAATGTGTGTGCACGAGGAGTAACGATGACAAGGCATAACAAAACAGGACTGTAAGCGTTGCTGTATTACAGCATTTTTTTCCACGGTCAGATCAGGCCTGCGGTTTTGGAGGAGATACATCTGTCATTAAAAACCTGTCAGAGCCACAGACGGAGAGAAAGAAAGGGAGAAAGACTTTATGTAGCTATGACTGCTCCTAAAACCAAATAGTACAATTGGTACAATTGGTGCAGTTGCTTCCCTTGTAATTGTGTGGAAAAATCGCTGTGGGAAGGTGTTGCTGAGGTGTAAAAGGGTAAATACAATGACATAAATGAAACAACTGTAGAGTTACCGCTAAGTGTATTTCTCCACTCGGGCTTTAAGTCTCTCCACTGAACCCACAGAGATTAAATTGATATCAACCCTCCCATATAACTCCCAGTGAGACAGTAAACCTGCCGACCCCTAAAATGTCAAAGTAACAGAGCATTAATTTTGATGTAATTACTGAATTTCAAGCTGAATGTAAAAACTATCACATTAATGGAACATGTTGCTACCCAACACTGCTCTGTTTCCCCTTTTTTCCCTACTTCCCCCATTTATCACAGTGCTGCTGTCCCTCTCTTGTGTCTCTTTTTCACCTTTTTTCCCCTCCTTTTCTCTTCCCACTCTCCCCTTCTGTCTCTGTCACTTCTTCCGCTTATTGTCGCCATCACTGTCTCTCGTTCTCGCTCTCACCCCTTCACTCCATCTGCCATCCCCCTCTCGTTCAGTCTGCGTTACTTCTGTGTCTCTCTCTCTCTATCTTCACCTCCTCTCTGCTCTTCCTCTCTCGACCTTCTCCTCAGAGACAGTCCTCATTAGCAGCAGCAGCAGCCTTGTTTTGCTCCCTGTTTGCAGCCAATGGGCCATTAGTCTGTTGTGTGCAGGGCAATAAATCCCATCAGGCAGGAACCCAAGCGCCTTGACTTCCTCTCCATGTCGGCCAATCAGGACAATTTGCTATGCTTTGGTGAGCATTGTGGATTCGAAAACAGTAGGCATGGTGCTCAATCCAGTAATGGTAGATGCAGTGGTAGTATAGCCTCAGAGATACAGTAATGAAAGATTTGTCTTAAGAAGAGGTTTTCTGTGTACTGTACTTCTATTTTATTATATCACAGATGGGATGAAACTCCGGGGATTTTGTGTGTAAAATACAGGCATCTTATCAGTGTACTGTAAACCCAAAATATTGCGACAGAGATAAGCATCCCCACTAATTGAAAAAGCTTGCTTTCCATATTCTCTCAAATATTGAACATTTATCTGCCCACAGATAAACGTCATTTACAACCAAGTGGTATGTGCAGATTGCTTTTTGAGCTCGATCCCTCCTGGATCCACATTGGTACATAATGCTTCCAGTATCAACCTCTTAATCTGAGTCTTACAGCAGCTTTTCCTGGCTCTGCATACTCATAAACCCCATGCAAAAACTTCACACTGCCAGTGACTGCAAATCAGCCTTAATTCAGTGTCACAAACTTAGTCTACACTGTCTGAGTTACTGTGACAAACTGAACTTACTCTTAGCAGTGTGGGCGGTGACAGGTTTTTCCCTTGGGGCTTAACGTACCCATAAATACCCACTGCACCGTGCTGAGACCGTTCAACACTACTGGCAAACCTGTATAGTGGACACTCTGCTCGACTTGCATGCTGGGTCACATAAAGACTAACTTCCTGGCACAAGCTGGTGCCCATGAGCGTGCTGTGTGCACTTGACTTACATCTCCTTGCAGGATAATTCAGTACTGAAGTAAAAACTTTTCAAACATGTTGCCCTTTCACTACTATTCGGGGCTGCCAATGTGCAGCTTTTATTATCCCTGTGGCGAAAACGACCGTTGCATCAGCAAGTAGTAACAGAAGAAAGAAGAAGAGCAAAGAAGAGAAGAGCACAAGATAAGAAAAGAGAAAATGGATGTTATGAACACAGCATTTTTAAATCTCCAAAATGTATATGAAGTAGAAAATATGTAAATGAAAATCTGGGAAAATTGGGTAAGAGTGATCACATGAAAGGCAAAATAACAGCAGCAGAGAAGAACTTATTAAAACATGATTATATAGGATTTCTGCCTTATCAAAATGTGGACAATTGTGAACATTCTAAAAAATATCAACAGCAGGCAGCTTAACTTTGTGAGAGAAATACACGAATATAAAACTGGCACTATGGGAAAGGTTGTAGCCTACTGTATGATGAAGGTTTGCAGAAACATGCTTTTGTATTGTCACTATGTCATATAGCAAAGAAAGTAGCCCTATAATATTATTAATATATACTATTTATTCAATATTTAAATGTACACTTTACATGCAGACATACATGCATCACAGGGGAGATAATTAGGTGTCCTTGCTACAATGTTGTAATAATTTAGTGCTCACAATGGACACAAACTATTAAAACATTACAGACAAGATGAAGGAGTGATGAACTGATTCATGCATTGACACATTAGATGGGTACACAGTATTTATTTATCATTCCACTAACTCATTTAATGTCTGCTGTGCATTTCTTGCCCCACCCTTTTCCAGTGCGCATATTAGAACATTATCATAATGAATGTACAGGGATCCAGGCAGTAACATCATCTAGCAGCAGAGAACATCCAAGGCAGCCTTTTCCAGTGTTAGGACAAACATGCATGTATTTTGCTTCTCTGATCATACCGCTGCTAAGGACTGAGCTGACCTTTAACGGCTGGGTAAGACAACAATTTGAATGTTGCCGAGACACTGCTAGAGCGCTTGCTTAATTTCCATAAGACTCAGTTACTCCGCAATGTTGAATGATGGAATAATTATGACTGCAGCGGTACAGAATGTGGCCAATGATTAATTAATGGCGTCTGTACAGTATTTGTATATAAATGTATAATGATGTGTACAGTGCATCTGCAGGTGGTTGACACACCACATGCTTACGTAAGTATGCAGGGAAATTAATCTGAGAGGGTGTGTTGGGTTTTCATGTGTGTGTGTGCGTCTGTAAAGTGTCTGTACTGAACATGTTTGTGTGTGTATGTGAATGCAAGCGAGAGGGAGGTTTGAAGCAGTAGTCACGCATCTGCAGTAAAACACTGAAATAAAATCACCGAAAGCAACAATTACACGACCCACCCACCGCTGATGGAAAACTGAATTACAGGGAGGTGCCACACATTCGCAAGATCAGTCTGTTCGACGACTTACATACTAATGGATGAGAACATGCACATAAATTCATCTGTGTTTCCATTGTAGATCATTGGAAACCAGTAGTGTAAAGTATGTAATATTTACTTAAATACTGTACTTAAAGTTTCAGATATGTGAATTTTATTAGTATCCATTTCCTCCTACTTTATATTTCTACTCTGCTACATTTCAGAGAGAATTATTGTACTTTTTACCCCACAACATTTACTGTGGCAGCTATAGCTACTTTTCAAATTAAGATTTTACTATAAAAACAATGATCATAAAACATAATGACCGTTATGTATAAAAAGAAACAGTGGTTTCCAAACTTTTTTAGCTTGTGACACCGTACTAATTGGGACTCATTGTCAGGTTTCAAACGCCTCAGAATTGTTAGAAGTTCCACAAAAGAGTGATTAAGTATTAGCAATCTAATAATATTATATATAATAATATATCAGTCATAGGGGACATTTTTCTGTAGAAGGACTGCTTTTACTTTGATATTTTAAGCTCATTTTATTGATAATACTTCTGTACTTTTAAATATTCAACATTTTGAATGTAGGACTTATCTATAATGGAGTATTTTTAAATTGTATTATTAGTAGTTTGACATGAATAAAAGATCTGAATATTTCTTCCACCACTGTGGGAAACTGTAGTGTCAGTCTACACTATACTGTACTGTTGTGTGACACTGTTTTTCTCTAACATGAATACTGGGCTAATGAGAACTTGTAGCAGCTCAGAAGCTAAATGGTGACTAATATCCCAGTAAAATGGCATTTTACCTCCTTAACTTGATTTTTATTTCTATTGAAACAGGGTGTCAGAGAAGGACATAGTGTAACCTTGGCAGTGTAAAGCAACGAGAAATTGGTTAGGTTGAGAAGGACAATTTTATTTGAAGGGGAGGACAGAGGAGGGAGCATGGTTCGAAAATCATTGGTTTTGCTGTTGTTATTCTTTCAAGCTGAAAGTCTGACAGTTTTGTTTATTAGACTGTGTGTGTCATGGAAAATTTACAAGAAATATTCAAACATAATGTGCCGTTTAGAACTACAAGGAACTAGCAACAGCAGCTATATAATGTGTGCAGATATCTATTTTATGTCCTTCAAACATGCACATTCCAACATGTAATATTTCACTTTCACAGTACTAGATGGGGAGAAGCAGGTAGTGAGAGCTAAAGGATGAGAGATTCTGAGGTCTTGCTTTTTGCTCCCTGTGCCTTGTAAAAGGTTATGTGCTTCCCAGTCGGCCACTGTTAAAAAAAATCCCAGCTTTTGTGTAAAGCCATCATACTGTTTACAAGCAGGTGTATGTACAAAGAATGGAGAGGGGAAAATGGAAATGTCACAGAAATGTCAAATGCCTGCTGGCTCTGTCCGTTGTATTTCTCCAGCTGAAATGTTCTCTCCAGGGAAGAGGGTCTTGGGCAGGGTGACTGTGGTGGTCCAAGGTCACACTTGTTGGTGACTTTGAACAAAACCAGTACTAATGTGGTATACATCGAGTGAGAGAACTATATGACTGGTTGAATTATTGGGTTAAAGGTGGATTTAATAAATTATTGATTGATGAATGGACAGAGAAATACTGTAGATGGTTCGAAAGAGTGACAGGGCTGATACACTAGTTGGGAAAGCTATTAATGGATAGATATATAGATGAAACACTGGATTAAAGGATGAATGACTGTAATGACTGCGAGCTAAAAAGAAGAATAGCCATTATGAATGGGCAGATAGATGGCTGGAGAACTACTGTATATGGAAGGACAGGGTTACACAAATGGACGAAGGATGGATTGGTGATGAATGATTTAGTGGATAGATGGATGGATAGATGCATGGGTGGATGAATTAATGGCTGAATAAAAGTACAGTTGGATATGAACAGATTTTAAGGAATAAATTAATGTAAAAGTTCATGGATTGATACATGGGAAATGATTAGACAAATGCAGGAGTTGGTGGTTATACGGCAATGTGTGCACAAATAATGGACAGTTGCATGATTTTGTTTAAGTGAAGGGATAAATGAAGAATAGAAAGATAACCCATGAAATGTTTATCGATAATTCAAAATTGTATGAGTAGCTAATTAATGGATAGGTAGATTCTTTGATGAAGAATCTATCTATCTATGATAGAAGAATGGTTTCAAAAATGAGTGAAAAACAAATAAATGGACAGAATACTCATGGACACAGTGTGACAGAATAAATTGATGACCGGTGGATGGAAGGATGGACAAATAAATGGACAGATGGGATGAACAAGTAAATACAGCTACTTGTTAGACGATAGAAATTAATTTTTATCACACACACACACAAACAATACCACAAATCAGGCGCCTCTCCATACACGTCTCTCATTGCCTCCTCCCCTTCCAAGGCGACATCTGATGCCAGTGAGAAATTGCCTGTCTCCACTATTTTGATTTGCTTGTTTGTTGGCTGATAATTTATGGCTTAATCAATTATCCATTAAAGCCTCTTTCACATAAAGACTAGTGATGGTAGTTGCCAGCAATACTATTGTGCTTAATATGCATCAGTGTGCAACTTCCCCCTTTATCGTTAATGGGTTGAGGCACTGTTCCAGTTTTTATTATGTGTCATGCATCTTTGGATTTTTCTCCCCTTCATCTTACTTAATGGCTTGACTGAAGCAGAGTACCTCACTAAATACTGTATGAAAACTCCATTGAAAATTGACATATCATTTATAGCTGTACTATCACAAACACTTAAACTGCCAAGAACAACTTCAGTTGTTCTATAACTGAAGTTTGTCTGGTTTACATATTACAGGATTGTTTTGGTGTGTTGCTGGGTAACATGTTAGCTGGCCCTCTCTGACTTTAGCTTAAAATAACAAACATTTGTGGGGCATATCAGTGACCTTAAAAAGACCTGATGAGTCTCAGCAAGCTGTTCCACCTTAAGGGAAGGGCACATTAATCAGGACCAATTCATTAACAACATTTAGTGGGAGTGATAGTATAACTGGGATGGCCAGAGGGGTCTGGGGTAGTCTTGCAACCTAGACCAACAGAGCTTGAGGATATTGCCAAAACTGAATTAAGTCTGAGATAATTTTTACCTGTAAACTGCAGTATTGGGTTGGTAATCTGTATTCAGTATATATATACACAAAAACATTAATTTTGTCTGATACAGGTTTCCTTACTTCATACACACAATCCACTTGTGTGGAGCAGAAGCATTTGAGTGTGTCAGATATGTAATAAGAAGATTTCCTGAAACAAAGTGTCTTATTTTAAAAAATAATAGGGGAGCCTGAGTTAAAGATAACACGAAATGCAACTTTACCTAATCACTTCAGAAAACAAAGTGCCAATGTTATGTTTTGCAAGCCGGTTGAGAGAGAAAGAGAGGGAGGAAGAGTGACAGAGATAGATGGGGGGGGCAAGAGGGAAGAAAGAGAACAAAGCACAGTACAGCTACCACATAAAGATGTATACTAATAATGAAACTAATAATACAACTACTAATTATAATAATAGGGTGAATAATAATACTAATAAAACTAAGTATAATAATAGTAATGATAATCATAATAATTGAAGCAGCGGGTGTTGAGCAGGATCATGGGGGCAGTAGGTAGTTTGCATTCACAGATTTGCAGCAACCAGGGCCAGAAATACCAGCAGAAAGCGACAGGAGGAGAGAGGGGAAAGGCGAAAAAGCACAACACTATGGAACAGAGGAGAAGTCAAGTTAGTAACAAGCACTGATGGGATATGAATGCGAATAGGTGGAGAGGAAGAGGAGGAGAGAGGAGCTTGGTGCATCATGGGAAGTTCCCCCAGCGGTCTAGGCCTATAGCAGCATAACTAGGGGATGGTTCAAGCCAAGCCTGAGCCAGCCTTAACTATAAGCTTTATCCAAAAGGAAGGTTTTAAGCCTGCTCTTAAATGTGGAGAGGGTGTCTGCCTCCTGGACCCTAATTGGAAGATGGTTCCACAGCAGAGGAGCCTGTTAACTGAAGGCTCTGCCTCCCAATCTACTTTTGGAGACTCTAGGAACCACAGGTAAGCCTGCGTTCTGGGAGCACAGTGTTCTACTGGGGTAATTGGGTACTGTGAGCTCTTTAAGATATGATGGTGCCTGACCATTAAGGGCTTTGTTGGTGAGGAGGAGGATTTTTAAATTCTGTTCTGAATTTTACATGGAGCCAATGCAGAGAAGCTAAAACAGGAGAAATATGATCTCTTTTCCTAGTTCCTGTCATTACTCACACAGCAGAATGTGTTTGATTTTTGCAATGTTACGTAGGTGAAAAAAGGCAGTCGTTGAAGTTTGTATATGTGGGAGTTAAAGGACATATCCCGATTAAAGAGAACTCCATGATTCCTAACACTGGTGCTGGAGGCCAGGGCAATGCCCTCTACAGTAAGTATATCATTAGATGATGTGTTTCTGAGTTGTTGGGGGCCAAGTACCATCACTTCAGTTCTGCAGCAGAAAGTTGCTGGTCATGCAGGTCTTTATGTCCCTAAGGCATGCTTGATGTTTAGCTAACTTATTGGTTTGATCGGGCTTCATAGACAAGTATAATTGTATATCATCTGCATAACAATGGAAGTTTATGGAGTGTTACCTAGAAATATCGCCTAAAGGAAGCATATATAAGGTGAATAGAACTGGTCCAAGCACAGAACCTTGTGGAACTTCGTGACTAACTTTTGAGTATATGGAGTATTTATCGTTAATATACACAAACTGAAATCAATCTGATAAATGGGACTTAAACCAGTTTAGAGTAGTTCCTTTAATGCCAATTATATTTTCCAGTCTCTGTACTAGGATATGATGGTCAATGGTATCAAATGCAGCACTAAGATCTAACAAGACAAGTACAGCGACAAGTCCTTTTTCCAATGCAATTAGAGGGTCATTTGTAACTTTCACTAGTGCTGTCTCTGTGCTATGATGCACCTTAACCCCGACTGAAAATCCTCAAGAAAACTATTATTATGTAAAATATTCACACAACTGGTTGGCGACAGCTTTTGCAAGGATCACAGAGAGATAGGGAAGGTTAGACATGGGTCTATAGTTGGCTAAAATATCTGGATCAAGAGTAGGTTTTTAAGAAGAGGTTTAATTACACTGCGGTACATAGCCTATTAATAAAGTTATATTGATTATATTTAGTAAATAGGTGCTAAGTAAGGGTAAAACTTCCTTAAGCAGCCTAGTTGGGATGGGATCTAAGAGACAGGTTGCTGGTTTAAATGAAGACATATAAGGTTATTGTCTTGTTTGTCACCTATTGGGTCTGGGCTATAGGGCCTGAATAAACCAGATGGGGTCAAGCGAGGGGAAAAAAAAGAATCAGGCTTTCTTCATGCTACTGATTGCTGATCTTAAGGATGTGGTTGTATGTGCTTTGCACTTGTCAGACTCAAACCTCTATTAAGTTTGTAAAAGATTGACAACTGAAGAAATTGTTGATCTCAGTTTGGGGTTTGTAGTGGTGAAAGAATATTTTGCAAATACAGCCCCAGATAATTTTATTATTTGTAAAAGTGAAATATATTTTACCATGTATGGCATGTTGAAGGCAACTCTCACAAAGCCCTGCTGCTTTTCATTCTAACATCTAATCAGGGAATTAATTACTCCAGGGAATCCAGGTGAATGCTATTAGCTGCCTGGTGGGATAGAAAACCAGCAACACTCTCAGTTCTGAGGGCCAAAATTGACAACCACTGTTGTATGACTTGCTTTCTGAATATATTTCTAAGGAATGCTGAATGTGAACATGTAGTAATATGTTGGATATTGTGTGATTTGAACTGTTCTGTATTCTCTATATTACCATAATGCTTATGTTAATACATGTTTTACATTAAAATCACTAATGTATTGAGAGGACCAAGGTTTCTGTTCAGATTATGGGATATCTCAGAAACACTGGCACACAGGTCCATTTGTATAAAGGAAAAATTTTAATGAGTAAGAATGCTGAAAGAGGACGTCCACAAGTCTGAATTTATGCTTCTCTATTTGCACAGCTGCAGTCAACAACAGGCATATTTCAGTGCTAAGCTGTCATCAGTGTTTACACTCTTATGGTGATGGACTTAGCACTAAAACGAGCCCATTGTTGACTGCTGCTGTGCACATAAAAGAGCATTAAATCGTGCTTTTGCAAGTGCAGACATCCTCTATAATATCCATGAGTCTGCACCTTTTTCATATTCATTAGGTTTAGAGTTTAGAGTGCCAGTCTTTTGTGTAACATGTTAATGAGAAAATATTTCAATTCTGACTCACACAGTGGGGTTGCAGCTCTGTCAGTTAGCATCTGACTACCTGAGCTGCGGAGCTGTTTGGATTCAGTTATACCATTGTTTTCTTTGGTTAATCACACAGCTGCATGATTAGTATAGGAGCAGCTTCACTGACTGAGCTAAACTGCAGCTAAGTGTTCTATAAAAATGCATACAGTAATATGGGTCTAAAGAGGAATGCCACCTGATGGTCTGTTTGAAGCTATGCATGCAGCTTGCCGATTTCCTCCAGCAAATTATAAAATATTTAAAAAATGTTTTTTTAAATAATCTTTAGAGATAGTTATGGTGGCTGGTGTGTCAGTCTGTGTGTTGGTATGTTCTTTGAACACGTTGGACCAAAGTGACACAGAATGAAATATTTTTTACAGCTGTTGGATGAAAATGCCATGAAATTTGGGACAGGTATTGGGTATTGGGACAGGAGGATGATTGTGAATGACTGACTTTTTGCATTAAGGATAATCCATAGACCTTGCTGTCACAGTCAACAGCTGTCATAGGGACTATTTATTTTTTAGAAGGTTACCACAGTCATGGCGATCATAAATATACATGAAGCAGACAGAAATAGTCATACCTATGGTATACATTCAAGTCATTATGGGAGCCAAATTTTTGACCTGATCGAAATCAAACCCATGTAAAACCTACCTGAAATGGACATGCATGAATACATTTTAAAGAGCAATACAATGGATCCAAAGAACTCAGAATAGATCCAAAAAAGATCTGAGGATTCTTAGCGAGAACACCAAAACTGACAGCAACATATTGAAAATAGCGGCTATACAGGTCCTAAGAGTCATTTCAGAAAACACATTTCTCTCTTGCAGTGATTATCATTTGATCAGAACTGAAAGTGAGTCTGCTTGGATCCACTCAATTTTTAGACATACGGACACACAGAGCTGAGACACAGAATTAGAACAGGATCCCACCAGTTCCAGTTTGGGTCAGGTCCTGGTGTGGGTCTAGGACTAAGTTGTCCTGTGATGACCTCTAATGTGTATTCATACATTTAAAATCATGGACCCTGAAATGCAGCGACGCACTTAAAAACTACAATCAGAATCACAAATGTTCTGTTAAGTCAGAATTCGAACTTTACCTCCCATCTCTCAGTTTTTTGTACACTTCCATACATAAATGCAAACATAAGCAAATGCAGACACAAAACTCTCCTACTCTAAACCTCAGCAGAAGTACTTTCCTTGTGTCTCATTTATTGTATGTCATTTGTACACAATTCTTTCCAAAGATTTCTTAAGTAGAGAAAGAATCCCTTTGGTAGTGGAGACAAAACATACCATGGAAACAAGCCATCAGTGTGAAACAAGGTCTGAAGGATTTCAATTCAGAACATTAACGAATGGTGAGCACCAAGAAAGTATCTGCTGTTTTTAGGATACCAATGCAGGGCTATACGTATATAAAGAAATGCAGTAATCAAGCACTAAAAAGTGTCCATACAATCTTGTATCCACCTTACCCCTAAAAACATACTCACAAACACCCAAGCATCACCCTCCACACAATATGATATCTTAGCATCTTCCATCAATCATCCAAGGTGAAACAGAGAGGCTGCTGTCTCCTCCCCAGTGCCTGTGGCGTCACCAGTTATTAAAATCCAACGCCAGGTTCAGGGAGAACTGGGGGAGATAAGGTGAAGAGGTTTTAAGAGGAGTTGTAGCTGATGGATGGATGGGTTGCTACTATAGGGAGCCCCCGGATCCCGGCATTTTCAGCACTTTTCATGGATGATAAGGCTCAAGTGATAAATAAAACAAGGGCTGGCCGAGCCTCTGCCTATTTTATGTTGCTGAATTGGTGCTAGCTGATGGAGGCTGGGGAATGACCTGATAACCTTAAATATCAGCTGGTGTGGGATGATGAGCTTAGAAACATAAACCATTTTTTATCCAGGTGCAGCTGTTTGTCATAGTGTGGTGGGTCCCAGCCATATGTCACTGAGGCCCAAAAGTCTGCAGGTTTTCACTCCTATTAAACACTGCAGGGAGGAGCACATAACCAGTGAAATCAACTCTTGAAGTTTTGAATGATACACATTGAACTCAATGACACATGGAAAAGCTCTGTTGCTGATGCAAATAATGAGATGTCCTTAAATGCAAATGCTCATGTTTGCCATTCTTAGTTACATGACACTGAAACCCGTCCCTCCTGCTAAAGTCATAATATATAATTATATAGATATATAATTTTAGCCATGCTAATGGTGTGGCTCAAGGGATGGCAATGTTGTTCTGTCTATCGGTTGGTTGGTCCACTAGTTAGGTCCAGACTAAAATATTTCAACAACTATTTAATGAATTACCATGAAATCTGGTAGCACCAACAGCAGGTCAAAGTTTTCACTTATGCTGTGAAATATCTCAACACCTACTTGATGGATTGGCACCATATTTTATACATTCATCATTCTAAGAGGATGGATCTTAGTGACTTTGGTGAACCCCTGACTTTTCCTCTTGTGCCACCATAAGGTTCACGTAAGTGATTTTGAGGGAAACGTCCTAACAATCATTGGATGAATTGGCATGAAATTTGCTACACGAGTTCAAGTCCCCCTCAGAATTAATTAGAATTACTACTTAACTAAACTTTTCATCTAGCACCAGCATCAGGTAAAAAAAATTCATTGTGTCACTTTGGTTTAAGACCCAATACCAGCAAGACTAATGACATTCCCATCACCCCCAGATATACTTCGTGTTTATTGCTAATTAACAAATGTTAGCATGCTAACATGCTAAACTATGATTGTCGACATTGTTACTACATTGTTTGAGCATTTAGCATGAAGCACTGTGACTACGTCCAGCCTCACAGAGCCACTAGCATATCTATAGACTCTTAGTCTCTTAGTCTTATTTATAATTTCATTGTGTCTTCTTATGACGCTAAAATGAATATCGTGGTTTTAGCCTAAACTGTTCTGGAAAAACATTTCAGCACATAAGCCTAAATTGAATACAGAGGTATTGAAGGCTGTGCTCCTGTAAAGAACCTAATTTTAATTGTGTATGAAGTCTACAGACCAGACAGTGGCCCATGCACTGTTGTGTTTAAATGACAGCCTGCTATCCATAAAGTTGTGTGTCATTTTGTGTTTACAAGTGTGCCTGCAGCTTACATGTGGGTTAAACAGCGGGGAGAATGCAGCTGAGGCCTTCACACAACAGGACGTAACGGCTCCTATTATCCTTACTGTGACTGCCTCCAAAGTGTGTGTATGTCTATCACTGCTGGAGGCCTTTGGCTAAGAAATCCTCCTCACGTTGGAGACAAACGGCCCCAACAAGTCACAGCAAGGTCTGATGATCACCTTGAATAATACCGGAGCTTATTGTGTCAGAGGTGGGGACCATAATAACACTGCTATTTCCTTTATTTGGTTCATTTTTCATGGCTTTAGCTCCCATAAGAAACAACATAATTACAGACACACTGGAAAGCTATTATACCAAACAGCTTGCTGTACTGTAGCATTTTCTCCTGTACCTCCCCCTAATTTGAGCTGGGCTTCGTCTCATTGTTGCTAATGATGATGCAAGGGGAAAACAGAGGACACGCAGCAAGTTACTGTAGCTGCTTGTGAGTGTGCATTGTCTTAAACAGCCTTGTCTCAGATCCAGGCCACACACACTCATATCACTGGAGGAAAACTGAGATTTGATGGGTAGTAGATTATTAAAAAGAAAGTACCATTAAAAACATAGTAACAATTAAATAATACTCCTGATAACATGTGAAGAGGTCCGTCTTAATTTAGAACAATTGGAAAATAATTAATCAAGTGTCTTCAAATTGTTTAAGGTTTACTTGAAATACTTCCTTGTATGAGTGATACTATAAATGATACTAATATTTGGTTTGATTCAGTTTCAGTTAATATGGAAACCTACAGAATCTTGGCCCACATGCATCACCTAGATCAATAGTAATGAATGTAAAGTGTGAGTGTGTCATAATTGGCATAACAAAATTTTTTTTATGCTTTCTTTAGTCATCTGTGCAAAAATAAAGAGAGGGGAAAGTGTAATCAGGACAATAAAAGGAACAAAAAAAAAGACACGAGGGCAAGGGAAATGTGATGCAGCTCTAATTAATCTGTTGACAACAGAAAGAGGAGCAAAAGAAGACGCAAGGGGAAGAAGAATGAAAGAAAGACTGTCAGGCAAAGATGAAGCTAGTCCTCCACCCTGATGCACAGTTGTGGCCACTGATAAGTTATTACTCAGTGGGGTCAGATGCAATCTTTTAATGCATCTTTCTTTCCTGTGCTCCACAGGTGGACCTACACACGCATGCTCTATCTCTCTCACACACACACACACACACACACACACACACACACACACACACACACACACACACACACACACACACACACACACACACGCAGAGGAAGGACAAGAAAGGGTACAGGTACAAGTCTTCGCATGCAACAATACTCAGTCCCTCAGGTCTTTGCTGGATGACCCTGAAAACAACTACAGTGTAGGCAGCACCCATTTGTACTTACCATCTGTCAATTATTCCCACAAAGATATACACGGACACACAACACACACGTGTCACTACAAACCCCTACTTAGGAGAAGGTCAGTGAATTGATGTGAAAAATCATTCAGCTGTGATCAGATGCTCTTTCACAGCACAACAACTCCTCAAAGTTCATTCTTCATTAATGTAATTTTTAAAAGTCCAGGTACACTTCTAGCAGAGTGCATGGGTTTAAAAGTTGATGCTTGTGCTGTGCTCCTTTCCTCCCTTTCCTCTGTCTTGGTTCTTATGAGGCAACACCTCAGTCAAAGACATCTTTTTTTTTAGTGTTGCCATGGAAACTGTGTGGGCATCTCTATCAAAACAAGATAACAGGAGCAAAAATAAGAATGTGAAAGAGAGAGGTGTGTGTGGTAGAGAGAGAGAGGGAGAAAGAAATCAGCCGTCTCTAGTGGCTCTTGTGTAAGTGCAATGTATGTGCAAACACTGAAACACAACTGACTCACTCACTTCATCCAACTGTCACGAAAGTGTTATGCAAATCTTTCAAATGTTGGAAAAACTTAAATTTGAATTAAACTGCTAAATTGAAGCAGATGGAAAGGCCAATTTTTTTTTCCAAAAAGACCAAGACAGTAGCCTTTTATTGGGGGAGAAAAACATGTTATGCTTTTTTAGCTTTCCTTTTGAGGATGTAGTGCCCTTTTCTACAAACAGGCCCTTCTGAATCAGAAAATATTACATTTACGTTAGGTTATGAATTGTAACTAAAGCTCTATGAGTACAGGCATTGGATGCCAACCCTGTCATCCTGCTGCCCCTTATACTGCTGACTTTGTGTATGCCTGGTCAGTGTGTGTACAAGAGACCTTTAAACAGCCTGGGAAATTATACTAAAATATACTGGGAAAAGTTGGTGGGTTCATCCTTTACATGCAAATTTGTGTATGCTACCCCGAAGGCATAAGTGGCAAACCAATAGAGCCTGTCCAAAGGTTCTGCCGCTGCTCATACACTGTAAAACTTCAAACATAAATTTCGTTGAATCAACTAGGCTTGTGTCATGAACTTAATGTAGATATCTAAATGTTCTTAAACTTAATTTCAGGTTGATTCAACTTAAAATTAGAGTTTTTATTTTCAGACCACTTCAGGAATTCTAGACATGAAAAGAGACGATTAGCACATTAGCAGATGTTCCAGCATGCATTGTTAGGGGGCTAAAACTCTCCAGAGACCCCTTTGTTTTCTTAGTTTTAGGGGCACATGCAGGATGGAAACTTGCTGTGTCTCTTTAATACGTACAAGTAAGTCGGGTGTGTTTCTTCTCGTACTAATGAAAACAGTGCCAACCACAATGAAGGTTAGTATCAAACTCAGTCCAACCCCATACACTTACCATCTGTTTACCAAGTTTACCTTGGAGCAGCCTTGCCTGTCGTCTGTGGACTAACTTTGGTTGTCTGGCTGTAAGGTCTTTCTGTCAATGAAAGACTGATTCGTCAAACTGAGAAAATGTAAATGGAAAGCATTTGTCAGTGCAACTGAACAGCTGTTCATTCAGTATCCTAACTTTATCAAACCTGTAATCTTAAATTCAGTGATCTTCTTAACTCAATTAGTTTTACATTTTCAAAATTCACAAGACTGTTTCAAACGAATTATCCAACCTAAGTTCAGTAAACTCACATTTTTCAGGCAGCAGGGAAACATTTTTAAGTTGAAGCAGCTTAAACTGTTTTACACTGTAGAATTACTACTAGGTATAATCTTCTGTATTACCAGTCTGCCTAACATGCCAAAAATGTTAGCCAAAATCGGGTGACCTGATATGTCTTTCAGTCAATAGCCAAGTTTTAAATGGAAAGTCTTCAGAACTTTGTAAAGATTCAAAATCAGGAAAATCGTTCAAAAAGAGGTAAGTTGTTCCTTTTTCTTTTTAAACAAGGAATGAAAAACAAAAGGGGGGGGTAAAAATCTAATTCCCTATCACATAACCCAACTTTCTTGTTTCAAAAATACAACTATTTACCTGTATTAAAAAATGTCTGTAGCACACTTCTAAATAATAATATTGTTTCAAACTGCCAAACTGTGCGCATTTTCACAAAGTGTTCTTCCCAGCAGGATCTGGATTAGGCCTGTGAAAATACTAAGGGCATGGTTGACGTAAATCTTATAATACAAAAGTGTTAAAGTGTTAAATCAGGAATGCATACTCTGGCTACCTCTTGATGACTTTACGAAAAGCATGGTAATATAAAAAGTTATAATAACAGCACTCCTGTGGTCTGTGTGTGCAGGGTGGCCTAGGGAGAGCTTCATTCTCAGCCTCAATGATTTCCCTAATGGAAACCCAGCTCCTAACTCAGTGACAGAAGTCAATATATGTTAGGTGCCCAGCAACACAGCCTTCTAGTGGCTATTGAATTGAAGAGGAATAAGTGCTTTGCTTACACACACCCTAGCATTAGTTGATGAGGGAGCCATTTCTATGCTTTGGAAAAAAACAAACAGAGCTACAAGTCTGAAAACAGGCTCCTTTTAACACTGGGCTACAATCTTAATCTCCCACTTCCCTCTGAAATGCTTCATGCATTAGAAATATCAACTACCCAATGCGTCGGGACTCCTTTGGTTCATCACACCCTTTGTAAGCGAACCCATCAGTTCAGGGGAGCTAAGGGTCAAAGGTTACTGACTCCTGCTAGGGGCCATTGGCTTTGAAGTCACATCAGATGATATTGGAAGAGTGGAGAAAGGTCGTAGAATGGGATTACAGCACAAAGCCCAGGCGTCCAACCTGTCATGGCTGCCTTGTGGTGAGCATTTCAGAGGCTGATCTACAAGGGAACACGTATTTCATTAAAGCAGGTTAGAACAGTGCAAGTACCATATAACAAATCGCGGTTTAACTGTTATCTATTACATAGTACAGGAGGGCTGCTTTTTTCATGGAAATCAGAGTGGTACTGCACTACATAACAAAAATCAAACACCTCAAACAGAGATGGGCTTCTAGATATTTTTTGACCTGCGCAATGCCATTATTTGTGCACTGACTTGGCATGGTATAATGCTCCTTTTCTGCCTCTCAGTGGCTTGTGAGTCACAAAAATGTCACCTTTGTCATCACGGTTAAAATAATAAACACATTACTAAGGTCATGGAATGAGTGGATCATGCTTTAAAAAAAACAACATTAACTGTCAGTTGGAAGTGGGAAACAAACAAGAGGTGTCCCATGTTACAGCCTGGCGTTTGGTTGACTCATCCATCCACCCTGACCACTTCACGGCCTTTGTTGCTCCACAATGCTGTCATGCGACTTTGCTCCTGTTCCATTATTACTGTGGCCTGTACAGAGTTTTGTCACTTGAATGTAAACATATGTTGTTTCGGGACAACTCCGGAAACAACTGATGCTGTCGTTCTTCTTGGACAGCCTCTGTGACCAATGTGCAGTTGTGACATGCAGGAGGTGAAGTCATGGCTGAGTTAGGTAGGAGCAGGAAAAAAAACGATCCTTGAAGGGAACATAAACATAAAACTTAGCCTACAGCAAATGAAAATTGTGACCACATGACTATATCCTCAATTAGTCGTCACTGTATATAATACGGTGATGAAAATTCAGTTTCAGTACGATAACAGTATATGGGGATAAACATATATATATATATATTTATTCATATATTTTATGCTCTCTGCCATATGAGCGCGGAAAACGAGTGTGACACCAAGGCTATCTATAAGTGATGATTTAGAAGTCTGCAATTCTTTTTGAGGTGATTCTACCTGGTTGCCAGGTTGTTTTCTGCAATGCAAGGTGTTGCTGCCTGGTTAACAGGCCGTTTTAACTCAGTCAACCATCCTGAGTAACCTGATCATTGGCGAATATAATGTTCGTTTAAGCAAGTTAACGATTCTTGTCGCTATAAAATGTTTTTATTCAACCATAGGTTGTGTAGCGACACACACATTTCATAAAGCATGAAAACAAGATTAGGACGCTTGCTTGGGTAAAGGAACATCCATTAAGACTCTGAGCGTTCCAGAAAAGGAAACAATTTAATTTAATTGTGGACCACAGTATGGATATTTCACCACCATAGTTTCTCTCCTGTTTAAGGGACCCAGCTGCTGTGTAGAAGCCATTTCAGCTGTACAGTAGCTATAAATATACCAGTGTACCATGCTGATACCTGAATGTCACACTGTAAGTGCACAATATAGGATTTTTATCATCTAGGCAACAGAAAAGGCCGGGTATTTGTTTAATCTCATCTGGATTTGAGGGCTTTGCAACGATTTGTGTTTGTGCCTTTTTTTTACAGTATCATTTGAGCTCCCCCTCTTTGATGTCTATGCTGCACCAAACACATCATCACTTTGCTTAGTGATGCAGGTTGTTATTTTACCTGAAGATGGAAAACCATGTAATCGAATGTGGCGGCAGCATTGTATTTTTATACTGTAGTTTGAGGTATTTTCAGCCGTTAGTATGCGCCAAGACACTATAACCCTGTCATACTCATTATGGCATGCAACCTGACATTGGGCAAACAGTAGTGTTTGAACATCAGTCCGGTTTATACCATCAAAGTTTGATACTGCTCCCATACTACATGTATTCTTAAATTTTTCACATACTGCATATTGCAACGTAATGTGTTTAGTTCACTGTTAATACACAGTTGTGTAGCGCCTGACGCAGAATTGTCGGAGAGTAAACTGTCAGCACAGCTGACCTACAGTAACTTAGCTGCCACTGCAGTTTCACTGATTCATTTGAGTAGAGAGCTTCTGGTTGGCACATTAGCCATACAACCTAAGTTGTGATTTTAGCTCAGGATGCTGCACAAAAACTTAAAAACTTTCAATGGAATGATGTGGTATTTCACAATTCTGGCATACGTCTTAAATCTTTACTGTCCTAACAGCACTGAGTTTGGCTTTGCCCCGATGATTTAATTTTGGACTTTGTATTGTTTTCCCTGACATACGGTACGTACACGTTGTCACATTATTTGTAATCAGAAAGACCTCTGTTTTCTTGGACATGTGTAAACTTAGCTCGGATCAAAATTAGACACTAGCAAAAACAAAAGTACAAGCTTGTAGCACAAACACACGAGTATGTGACCAGATAAAAGCTGCATCAACTTTATTGAGACAGAGGGGAGCCCAAACTGGCTTCAGTTCACCAAAAATAAGATCACACAGCCCCCCAAATACATGACAGATGATGGTCCTTTTAATGGTGGATTTACATGTTCTAAAATTCTTGTCCATGGGTAATGATTTAACCAAGTGGTTTCATAAGACATTTATATCTTTGAAATTACATTATAACAGTAACTTGTAGACAAGTATTGCGAAGGTTGTGTACAGTTACTGAAATAACTGGGCACATTTACATCAGCGCAATATTTCAAATATAGGGAGAAAAGGCTGTTTGTATGATTTGTATGACTTGTATGATTAAGTGTACATAAATGTATGGATCTCCTCATAGCTACAGGCAGAAGCAGAAGTCCCGCACACATTTTTACCCCAATCCCATGAAGCCTCTAAATCTTTACCTGAAACCAGCCATTGCTAATGGCCATTGCTAACCTCAACATAATATTTTCTTATTTGGCCATTTTTAGTGTGATGCCTAAACCAAACCTTCTGTTTTGAGAGGCAAATCATAACACTCCTGCCCATAAACCTGGTGGGATCCATATTTTCGTGGCATGTTTGTTTCCATTTTAGCGAGGTAAGGAAGATGCACAGGACAGAGAGACTGAATCCCAGCCGCCATGAAGAGGAATCGACAGGCTGAGTGAGAGAGAAGAGGAGAAAGAGACTGAGGAAGAGGGATTGTTACAGGCAGATGCACTAACCACATCAAGTGTCCAGAAAACAGGAGAGTTTGTCCCAGATTTGGAGGGAACCACAGAGCCTTCCTCCAACTAAAATTTATCACAAAACATTTCTATTAGATTTCATTACACTGCTTCATCTTTTCTGGATCTGCTCTTTATTTTGTTGTGTTGAGAGAGCTATCTGTTCAGCTGTTCTATTCAGAGAAAATTTTTTGGATAATTATCAATTTAGTTGTTATTTAGGCATAAATTGGTCAAATCTTCAATTAAATTTTGCTCTGATTCTTTTAGATGAAATAATTGATTCGTATTTGGATTGTTTACTTTTATATATCATCATTTGAGGATATTTCCACTATTTAAAACTATATACATACTTGTATTTTTGTGATAATGCAATAATATGATGTACTTATGAAACGTATAAAATTAGGCAATTATGCAATACTGGCTAACATGGGTTACATAACAATTGTCCTACAGTATTTGTTAGCAGTCAAAATAACCTGTTTTTTTGTAGAATTTTACTTGTATTCATTTCTTGTCTTGTTTCTCTTCTGGTAATAGAATCATTATTAAACATATTCAATTTCAAAATCTCTATAACTTTCAAATTGTAATACATTTTATTTTATGTTTAATACATTAACTCCGGGCTATGGTATCTTATCTCATGGAAGAGTCCTGAAGGATATATTTATTTATTTTACCTTAATGAAGTTCTCACATTTTTAAAATGAGGAACTATAATATTTCAGTGAATAGCATGTCTCCCTGCAGCACAAAGGCAGGGTTATCACCTGAGAAACAATGGACCTTTTAGCTTTGATTAAATGAGTTCTAAAGACCATGAACTTTGGTTAATTGGTTATTTGCTCTTTTTAAGTTTTGAGTGAACTGGAAATTAACCTTAAGCTCCTAGGGGAATACAATGCAGATGTGGACATGCTGTCGAGGAAGGAAAAAATCCACTAAGAATTGTTACATTTTCACATTAGGGATTCAGTTAACACTCTACTTCAAGGCGACTGATGCTGATAAACACCTCTGACACAAATCAAATGTAGTTAAGGTTGAATCTTTGATTTATCAGTTATGGGGAGGTCTCGCTAACAACCTGGCCACATTGCAACCCAATGTCATTTTGTGTTTTGAGTCAGACTGCATTCAGGCTACATTAAAAGGTTATCTTTCCCACACTGATATCAAAAGGAAATATTCAAAACAACCATTTTTACAGGTGTGTCCTGAGTTGGTGTTTCCTCTAAGAGAAGACTGAAACCATTGTCAGGATGATGCCTGCTCTTTTTCCCGCTTGCTCCTCCTCTGTCCCTGACTCTCTTTCTTTCAAGTCTGTGTGCTTGTGTTTTTACCTTTTGTTGTCTTTTCAGAACTTGCCATGTCACACATTTCTATTCTGAGCTCTTATTTTGACTGGTAGTGTGTTGACTGGTAGTTGACCAGACCTGTACCTGACCTTGAGTAAAGAGCCTTTTAACTATACTTGACCTGCCCGAAGAGTCTGTTTTTGGGTCATGTTTACTTTTAATAACTCTTTTCACTTTTTATGTAAGTATGCACTCCATGCTCTGTAGTCCATAGAAATGGTCCTACGAAATGGTCGTACGTATTTGGATTAGGACCTTGTATTGGCAGATGATAAACCAAAATTTCTTCATAATGTTGGCATCAGAGTTTGGGTTAATATTATAATATTACAATGTATGTTTAAACACACAACTGACATATTTGCCTGAATGGAGGTACTGCTCTATTCAGAAGTTTTAATATTTACTTTACAGGTCATATCTATGTGCTGGTTGGTGATGGCAGCTACTCCAAGCAACTGGGAAACTCATGGTAATAAATTATACATTTAAAAGATTCAAATCAGCATAAACCCAAAATAAAGACCTTATTTTCTTATAAGAAGTGAAAAAAATCAGCCAATGCATTAAGCATATCTTGAAAAAATATAAAATCCTGTTTCTGGAACGTAAGGTAAATTTCTGCACTAGAATAAAATAAAAAAAATATGAAATTTGGAAACTTTAATCAACAATTTATGATATGTTTATTGACCTGGAAATTTTTTAAAACTTGTTTTAGGTGTTTTAAGAAAATAAGACTCTAAAAGTGAATCAATTACAGACAAATTTTGGCAGTGTATTTAAGACTTGACAAGGTAGGAACACTTCTGTGAGACACCGGAGACATACATTGAATGTACATGACGTTACTCAGTTTGTGTGTTTTAGTGAAACTGATGAATTAAAATTTTATGCATTTTACTCTTACACTTATTTTAGTGATGAGATTAAGTAAGTTAAGGAGATGTAGTGTAGAAAGAATTTTAAACCTTGAAATAATGGAGACACAGTTTCAAAAAGGTGGAGTTAATGATGAGAGAGGTGTTTCGTGTATGCTGTAAACAGAGTGTGTTTCATATTGCAGGCTCGAGTGTTATATTTCACCAGCTTGCTTGTTGTCACATCTCTCACCTAGTCTTGAACCAATATCATGGCTTCCTTTTAGTGGCTTGTGACACGTAATAAATTGAAGTGAAACATGTCATGATGAAAGGCCGCCACCATGTCGGCCTAGTTTTGTTCTTTATCTCAGCAGCAGACGGTGGGCTGGGAGCGTCTGTGTGGCTTCTCTCTGACAGGCAGCCTTGCCGATGAGCTCTCCAATGGCTTCTTTTTAATCTTTGCAGTTCCTGACATGCCTGCAAAGTTGATATATTTGCAAATGTCATGATGTTGTGATATCTACTTTGTGTCACACTTACCCCTCCACCAGGGATCCTGTTTCCATGGTAGCAGCTTTAGGGACCCTCGTGTTCTTGATAAAGATAACTAAGAGGACTAATGACTGGCATGTTTATATGTGTCTTCTCAGCCTCAAATACAGCTATAACACTTAAAAAACTATTACTTCTAGTATTGCAGTACTAGGCAGACAGCCTTGTATAAACAGCAACACTAAAACCATGGTAGTAAGAGTCTTCTTAGGTATTATTACGGGATTTAAGGAGGCTTAACTGGTGCCTTTATAGAGTAAAACCCTCTACCATTTAAAGCAACATAATTTTGACCATCAATTAGTTCCGCGGTTACCACAAGAGTTGGCATAGCAACCAATAAGGCATGACGTAATGGAAAATAACCTGACAGATTAAAAGTAGGTATTGGATAAAAGTGTGCACCAAATGCCATTTCCATTAAAGTGTTGATTTCTTCCTCTAACAAGCTTTAATCAGAAAGTGAGTAGTACGATATCCTGTCAGAGGTTACATGTCAAGAAAGTGTTTGCACACACATTTTTCACAGTTTGTGCTTAGGTTTCAATGTGCACAGGAGTGTCCCAGTCGTGTGAAATATACTTTTTATGTCAGAGGAGCTAGATTTTTTATGCAGTGAAAACCTCAAAAAGCAACTGTATCCCGACACAAGAGCTTCACTCTTAGGGCTTCACACAAAAACCCTGCCTCATTTGCTGCACATTCTCAGTTTTACGGCCACTTTTTCAAGCTCGGTCCTCCTTTTCTTCTTCTCTCCTCGTTTCTTCTACTTTCTTCTAAGGTGAAGATTGGTAGTTACTATCTATTTTTAGCCTGAGCTGCATTGCCTTTAAGCTTTAGACTCTTTCGTTCAGATGCATTTTCAGTTTTTTTTTTGCTCATGCACAATGATCCTTTAGCTCTCTTTTTTCTCTGGCATTCGTCAGGGGATGAGGCTACAGAGCAGTTGGAGGAGTTTGGCAAAAAAACTTTTCTTAACTACAACTAAGGCAAGTGTTCAAAATGTAACAGCAAAGGATGAGAACTCTGTGCCGGGATATCATCTCATGAGGGTGTCTATCACGTATGCAGGGATTGGTGTTACGTACTTGCCTAGTTGCTCAGTGTGTCTGAGTGCCATGTACTGTGTGTTATGCTAGAGAGGGATTTGAGAACATGCCCAGATGGTGCTGACTTCATTTTCCTTTTGAAAGCAATCGGTGACTTCGGGATGGTTTCAAGTGATCAAATACTGGCCGCATTTGCTTTTAACATGAACCTGAGCCTGGCAGCAGGTGTAGGAAGGTCACTCTGAATAAGAGAAGACAACCCAAATACCTGAAACACGATGAACTACTTTCAATTCTATGTAAGTAGAAATACATGCTAAATTAATGGGAGATGGCAAATGGTGAAACAGGAATGTAGCTTCACCTTAGCAGCACAAACTAAAGCAAATATGTGATTAAAACTCCATTTCAGGCAAGAAATGTGTCAAAGGAAAAGCAGACTTCAAGGAGAACTCTGTTCTTTCACCTGAGATTTTCTCTGTTCCAGTTTGGTATTTTCCAGCAGGAGTTTTCTCCAGAGAAGACAGCAGTCAGTACTGCCTTCAAAGTGCAGAATACATTTTTTAAATTTAAGTGTAGAACAAATTGGTTTTATTTTTAAGTGACCTATACTTCCTAAACGTTATTTAAAGAAATCAGTAAAATGTTATCTTAATAACACTAATAGAATGGATTATAGAAAAGATATGACTTGTTTCTGCTTACAACATGGGTTGACCATTGTAAAAAAATATGCTTATGTTTGGACAATTTTTATAATAAATCAGACATGATTCATTTTGCTTAAAAAGTGTGTGCTGATTACTGAATTATTATGAGTAATGTAATGCCTGCACTGTACAGTAAGTAGCCTGTAGTAAATATGGCAACAATAATACTGAATATTGAACAGTAAGTGTCAAAATGTGCAACATCAGATGTAATGGCTAAAAGAATAGTTATTGTTTCTGTTAGGTTCTGCCTCAGAGCACTGAAAGCTTTATCAACAAGTGGCCATTGAGGGACAGGATACGAAGAAGACACTTATGGATCCTTCCTTCTGGCAACAGCTTCATTAATCACATCCCAAATCGATGACTGCACAGGAAACAGGGGCCTCCTAGTGCTTCCCACTAAAAAACAACGCAATAGATTTTTCCCTGTTCCATCTCTCATTTGTTGTATCTTTGACTCAGTTTGTCTCTAAATGTGATTTTACTCTCTCTTTACTGTATTAACTGAGACACGAGCCCCTTTCTTGATGTTTCTGTGTCAAGTCATTGTCATATTCATGAAACCAGTTTGACACGACTTTTGCTTTGTGACATGGTGCATTAACATGCTGGAAGTAGCCATTAGAAGATGGAAAATTCTGGCCATAAAGGGATGCACGTGGTCAGCACAATGGCAAAATTACACAATAGCAAGCCTAAACAAGTAGGTCTTGAGTTGCTTTTTTAAGGTGTCCATAGTGTCTACATATCTTACAACCCATGGGAGAGAGTTCCAAAGTTTAGGAGTCAAAACCTCAAAAGCGCAGTCTCCTTTAACTTTAAGCCTCAGTCTAGGAACAACCAGCATCCCTGATCAGAAGACCGTAGGGACCTGCCAGTAGGACTGCAGTAGATGTTTAATGCAGGCGGGTGCCTGACCATGTAGAGCTCTATAGGTGATCATAAGGACTTTGAATTGGGTTCTGAATTAGATGGGAAGCCAGTGAAGAGTAATTAGAGTAGTTGTCACATGAGACCTTTTGGAGGACCTGTTCAACAGTTTAGCAGCGGCACTTTGGACAACTTGTAAGCGACCGGGGGTGGTTTTCTAAGGCAGGTGAAACGAGAGTTACTATTATCAAAACGGGATAAAAGCATAAAAGCATGGATTAACATTTCCATCTCCGCTCTAGACACAATGTGCCTGAGAGTTAACACGTTGGTCCAGAGTCAGAGGCTGTTCTATAGTGACACGGAGATTTCTTATGGATGATTTAACCGGCGAGCTGAGAGACCCAAGACCATCCATTATTTTAGGGACAACACTAGCAGGGGCAGAAATCAAAATCTCAGCCTTTAGCTGTAAGAGATTCTTGGCCATTCAGTCTTTTACCGCATTAGGCAAGTATTTAAAAATGACAATTTGGCTATGCTTTGAGGTTTGATTTAAACATATAATTGAATATCATTTGAGTAACAGTGACAGGAGATACCTTTGAAGTGCCCTATAAACTGTCCAAGGGGAAGCATATATAAGGTGAATGGAAAAAAAACAATTACTGAACCTTAGGGCACATCGAAATTGAATTTCAGATGAGCAGGTGAAACAGCCAACAGAAACTGCAAAACTCCAATCATAGAGGCAGGAGGAGAACCACTGCAAGGCTGACCCAGAGATACCCACCCACTGCTCAAACCTATCAACCAAGATATGGAGGTTCGCAGTACTCAAAGCAGCACTGAGATCCAACAGCACCAGCAACGAACATTCTTCTGTGTCACCATGCATCACAATATCTTTCAAGACTCTGAGAAGATCTGTTTCTGTTAACTGCAAGTGGCAGAAGTCAGACTTAAACTTAACAAAGATATTATGCTCATCTATTGCAGTTGTGAGCTGCTTAGCAAACATGTTTTCTAAAATTTTGACTAAAAAAGGTTTTTGCCCACAGAACTGCTGCTCGCTCAATACTTTTTGTTTTTCCCACCAGTCTCATAAATAAGGTCCCATTGTTTCACAGTGTTAGTTTCACAGTGCGATTGTACCATAACACTGATAATGGTGCCTCTTTTCTGCTGCTTATATCATATCCTTTGGTGTTGTGGATTGTCTCGCTTCCCTTCAACTCAGATAAATGTTATGGGTCCCAGTGCTGGCCAATGAGCCATGAAGCATGCCTGATTAATTGAAAAATCTAAAGGGATAAAGACCAAACTGCTACTAAACTGAGGAGCACAAAAGGTAATGAAAGGATTCAGGCAGCAGTGCTGCAAAGTTAAGAGGTAAAAAACGGGAAGACAAAAGCACTAATACAATTGAAGGTAGAAGTGAGAAGAAGAAGTGAGATGTTGCTGGAATATTTAGATGATTCTCAAATATTATACAGGAACACATATCTTTAAGTAACATATTTAACATACCAACAGAGCAACAAGATGCCAAATTCAACAAGATGCGAACCATGGGTTACACTATGCAGATCGATTGAAGTGACACCATAGAAGACAATTCGGACTCACCCAGGTTTAGGTTCATGTACGTAGCTGGTATAGCTGTAAGGCTTTGTAGTAATCAATACCCCTTGAACGTAACAACAAATTATTCCCCTTGTTTTCCATATGTTCAGACATTATATAGATTTTATACATATTTACATTTGATAGTGGTCTTATTCCAGTTTTTTAGCCCAAGGAAATAAAAATCTACATACAGAACATAATAAAACTCAGAGTCTACAATCTCTCTAGCAGCTCTGTGAGGCTGTAATGCTCATTGTGAACAAACCCAGTCTGTTGGGTAGATAAACCAAAGTGCTGAAAAAAATTTAATTTTGACCAAAGTGGTTCATCGACGGATTTGAGTATATATGAACATCTTGCCACTTCCTTCCTGCACTGACACTGAATCAATGTGCATCATGTCTTGCAGGATAATCTAATATGATTACAATTCCCAACAGATTGGACTGTCAACTTCCTCATGATCCCAAATTCATAATGTACTTAAAATGTACAAGGATGTACAAGGCTTAAGAAACTAACGGTGTTTTGACACGTTTACATCATTTATTAAATATTTCAATCAAATATTTACAAAGTATTGTTTAAATAAATAAATAAATAAATAAACTTTACACAACCTGATCAGCAACGTAATACACTCAAATACTTCCCAGTGTTCTTGCTAACTGGATCCAAATGTGATATACCATGAGAATGTGGCACCTTCACTTTATGTGAATTCTATCAGAAGCTCCATAAACCCCTGCAGATATTTTAATGAACAAGTGGCACAGATACTGTGGAGTTACTGAAACAATTCAAAGACAGGCGGGGGATGGTTGATCCAATTCAAACGGGCTAGAAACACGCTCAAAGAAATAACCTCCCGTTGAGAAACCTTCTCGTTGTCAACGATCCGCACTTGCCAATCGCCTGTTTCATACTTTAGATGTATCTTTTGGATGAAAGATGGAGAGATGGAGGATTTGATGCCTCTCTTAGTTCAGATTTTCTCCAGTGGTAGGTACCCCACCGTGTTGAAGCTCATCTCTGACATGGATTTAAAGGCAATAACATGTGGAAACCCTGATGATTTTACCTTGCCCTCACACCCTCCTCCATCCCTTCATTTCCCTTTACTTTATCACCTCATTAGTGTGCAGCCCTGGTGGATTCTTCAGGGTGTCGTAGGTATTACACATTCAGACGCATGTTTTTTTCTCCATGCGCTGTTGTGGTACTCCTGGAGCTGGGGCCAAGTGAGACACAGAACAACTTACAATATGTATCTGCAGTGCCCCTGGAGCATTTTAAACGCAGGTTGTGTAGGAAGAAAAGCCGATAGGTTTTAAACAAAAAGTGTCTCCCATGCCTCACTGTGACTCTTGAATTCCCTCTCAGGAAGATGTGCCCCTTCTACTTATATTCAAACACAACAAAACACTGGGGGACCAGAGTTAAGAAGCTCTGTACAGAGCAGTGGTTTGACAGCAGGAACTGTCAGATGGCATCTTTATTACGTTACATGAGGAGTCCTGGAGGACTGCACAAGCATCTGTTTCCCTTCTTGCTGCCACTTCAGTCATATACGGTAGAAATGAACCAACTTCACCCATTTGACAGAGGAGAACATGATTGGGGGGAAACAATGTATTGTATTGCAGGGAGGGAATGGAGCGAAGTGCATAGTAAATGTGTTCATGTAATCCTGTGATGCATGAATTTGGCTTTGCAGGTGCGTCTCAACCCTCCAAGCAACCACAGCAACCCCACATTTTTAGAAAAATGGAGCTTGAATATAAAATAAGTGCAACAAACTTAGTCAGTTATTTAAATGTAGTATTATCGTTTGTCATGCAATCCGATGTGGGATGGACTAGTTCAATAGTAAGACACAAAATTAAAAATTCATACAGTCATTCTCAATAAATAGATTTGTTTCCAAATTTAGGTTGCTATTACTTCAGAAGCCCCTAAATATCATAACCTTAAGACGTTTGTTTGTAGTTAGCTATAATTAACCATAGATCTCAGTTAAATAAATGAACATTTGATCATATAAACCAGACAGTGTATGTGTATGTAACTTGTGCTCTTTGGAAATGATTTAAAGATTTCCTTTAGATACCAAGGACATAGTAAATCAGAGACAAACTTTACTGTAGCTGCCTATGTTTATCAGTCAAAATCCAGTCCTGATGGTTTATATTTTCCTAGACTGGGTGCGATTTTTTATATTTTCAAATGTTTGTAGAGTGTAAATTGGAAACTTTCGTTCTATATTCACGTATACAGCCTTAAATTTATCTCAAAGGTTTATATCACAAATGCCTTTCTTTTGAGTCCTCAAAAAGAGTCTCAAAATGCAGGTTGAGTGTAGGGGGAGACGTGGGCGCATTGGGTTTCAAATTGAACGAAATAATATCCATACATTTGACTCATAAAGGGCAGCTGCACCTGGTCTGGGGTTCCTGCTGGGAGTGTTTTCCCAGCAGTTGGTTAAAGATCAGGGCTGAAAACAGAGTGGGGGGGGGTCCACATCTGGAGTTTTTGAACATGTAGGCCCAGAACTGAGGTCTCGGGGCCTAATTTAGCAGTGTTGATGGGAAAGAACCTGTGGGCAAGAAGACCAAAGCACTGTCAGCTGAGATTTGCTCCAAAATGAAAAATTTCATTTCAAAACATATATCCATTTAAAAGGCTATATAAAGATCACGAGAACCCTTGATGTCATTCCAGTGACACTAGTGACACCAGTGAAACTGCTAATGTTTGTAGCATCAGGTTTATTGTGGTGGTAGCCACAAATTTACATTTAGCTGCAAAATTTTGTCTGTACATGCTGGCTTCAGGGTCATTTCTAAGACCACCGAAAAGTTAACCCCCATATCTCCACTTTAGATTGCTGGCTTTTGTACTTGAGGAAAATCCTTTGTACTTGAGGAAATTGTCAAGGTAGCTGTCTGAAACTCAGTTCCTTTATATCTTTTCTGAGTGTTGTGAGTTGCCTGCTCTGCAGGGGGGAAAAAAAAGTTATAGAATTTTGCCATATTGCATTTATTGACAAATAGCAACAACATCAACACAAACGAATAAAACTTGGAACCACTACTGCCAAACAAGTATTTCAGAATTGATTCAATGTTTTGTGCAATGTAAAAGACTCAAGCTGAACAATACGAATTTTAGTGTTTCAGTTTTATAAAGTTCAATGAAAAGAACATGCACAATATGCCCCTCTTTATTTGTTGGTTAAATCTATATATTTGTTTGTTTTAGTTTAAAATTTCAGACACATTTTTAGACTGATGTTCGTATTCAGGCCAACAAAATGAGTGATATGGGGTTTGGTGCCTTGTTTAAGGCCACTAGGCCCCTGTACTGCAACTGTTAGTATAAGCAGACATAGATAATGGATGGATGGATGTCCTCTTATGTAGTCAAGAGCTGATAAACGAACGATGGCCCAATTCAAAAGGAATTCCAATGACATAAAAAAATGTTGTACAGGTATATGGATGGCTTTTTTATACAGTGGGGTGTAGAATATTGGACAGTTTTAAAAGTAAATTTAAAAACTTTCTTAAAAAAAAAAAAATTATATAGAATTCTAATCACACAGACGCTTGAAATGATAACTTTCTGCAGCATGAGTAATACTTACTTTTTGCCACTGACATCAAAACAATTATGCAGTTATTCAGGTGTTAAGGAGCCATCCAAGTAAAAGCATAAATCACAACTTTAACTTTTAATTTAAGGATGATAAAACACTGACATTGCAGTCAGCTGAATTTACCATGGCATCAAGGGCAGACAGCTTAAATGTGTAGGAGGATGGTGATGATGAAAGAGATATACTTGTGCTACTGTACAATGAGGGGTTCATTTCCCAACTGATGATTAAGTCTTGCAGCATGCTTCTCTGTGTCTAGCTCATCAAAATGGAAATGACTGGTTGAATTTAAACGCAGTAGTCAAACATTCATTTATAACCAGCTACATGCAACTGTTTACCAAAAGCATTTTGTTACATTTTATACTCATTATCTCTTGGTTTAACCTCTTTGTTAACTCTTTTTGTTGAAGTAATGAAAGTTGAATCTTCTAGCAGACTCTAGTGGACTCTTAACCCGAACTCCTTGTTACTCATTCAGAGTAGTGCTGCAAACCTGTTCCCTTTTTTTTTTTTTTTTTTTACATCTGTTGTCAGCTCCTTGCTGCAATCTGGGTGTTTGGCAGCTGCCTTCATGTAAGCAAGAGTAACTCAAGAGTAACTTGAGCAAGAATACATGTAACCCCCTCAAGAAGCCACATTTTGACACAACTAATATCAAGAACTTCAGGCTACAGACAAGTACTTTTTTAATTACCTTCCAAGCAACGGTTGGAAATATAAAGCCTCCTTGGCCTGTCTGCTAAAACTGACCTCTCTCTTTTGTAACCACATATTTGTGTCCTCCGGGGCTCAGTCCTCGTCCTCATCCTCATCTTATTTCCACTCAGCTATGAATGCAATATGTGCATATCCTCCCACTATCAACTTATTCTCTAGGAAATGTGTCCCCTAAAGATTTGTCTTTGCCATTGACAAAACCCAATTAACGCTGAGCTACTGTATCTGCCCACAGCCTTATTTTGATCTTCTACAATATTATGTCTGTCCCCTATCAGTCACACAGCATTGCTAGTACTCCATCGTGTACAAAATCTTTTGAATCAAACCTTAGTTTAGAATTTTTAAGTGCAGTTTTTAAGTGATGGCCTCCCTGAATAAATTTTTTGACTCTTATGAGTCACCCAGATCACTGCAGCCCATCTGATCTTCAACCTCTCTAAATTCTTCCATAAAAGTTCTCCACCTACCCTCACTACACTAGGTCCCATAAAAGCAACCAATGGCACAGTACTTCCTCTAGATATCTCCAGAACGTGAAGGCACTGCCAGGTCTGGACTTCTATGCCTCATGGCGTCTTACAGTACGAGTTGACTCATCCCTCATTTTGGTCACAGCAGCATAACAGAAAACCCATCTGATCTGACTCTGATCGACTCCAGCTCTACCTCCAACCTCAACACTAAGCAACACAGACTCACACAATTGGAATGGTTACACTGTAGTTTAAGGGGGGGGAAATTTTTCACAATTATTTGATTAATGATGTTGCATATTGTTTTTGTAGCACTCTGACTCTGGCTACTTACCATGACTAAGAGTCCACAAATATGCTCTTGGCTCTGTGAGGCTGTACTTTTAGGTAAATGCTAACACGAGCATCCTAACATGCTTACAATTCTAACATGCTGATGTTTAGTGGAGATAATTTTTACCGTATTCACCATCTTAGTTTAGCATGCTAACATTTGCTAAATAGATACTGAATGTAAAGTTCAGCTGAAACTGTTGGGAATTTCATTAGTTTTGCATTTAGTCATAAACTACAGCATGGTACAATTAAGTCAGGATTTCACAAAAGTTATTATAGTTCATCCTAACGAGTGCCTGAATGTTTGCATCAAAATAAATTACAATCCATCCAATGAATATGATGTTGTACTCAAAACTACAAATATGAACCATGTGTAATTAGAATTCAGCCTTAGGGAGCCATGAATGCCTGTACAAAATTTGGTGCCAATTCATTTTGTGGATTTTCAGTATTTGTCCAAATAAGTGAAAATTAAACCTGCTGATAAAAAACCAGGGGATCACCAGTGTCATTAGAATTCACCCTCTGGGGACCATTAAAATCTGTACAGAATTTTATGGCAGTCCATCCAATAGTTGTTGACCAAAGTGGTGGACCAATCAACCAACACTGCAGTCCATGCTGCTAGCTTGGGTAAAAACACTGAAATGTTCAAATATTTACTGCTGGCACCAACTGTCAATCACTTTAGGTAAGACCATTTGCTAAATCCTGAAATTGGAAACTGCTACTCTGACCTGCATAATAAATTTACACTGCCACAATTTTTTACTATTGCTGATGCTAGTACTACTACTACTACTGCATTAACTACTGCTGCTATAATTATAACTGCTCACTCATCCGAATATACAGAACTCATTTCATGATGTTTACTGAGCCTTGTTTATCGGTTCAGAATTTAAGTGGTCAGTATTGATTTGCAATGTTGTGTTTTGGTTACTGTTACTAATCCTAGCTGGATTTATTCCTCATGAGAACTGTATCACTTACTTTGATAATAAAGCCTTAGCAACCAAAAAGTTGCTCGGAGCGCCTGTTGCTAAGCTTCCTCTTCAAGCCTTGATATTGCTTTCTCTATAAATAGGTTTATCTCTGCTGAGGTCAAACTGCTTCATTGAGCTTAGTAATAACAAGTCAGAACCCCATATATCATCAGCAGCAGCATATTTAGAAGATTTACATTTGCATTTTTATTTTCATCATTTAGCTGGTAGTCTTATCCACAGTGGTTTAGAACAAGTGAGCCAATGTGGATACTGTCTATACATGGACAGATTTCAGATAGTTAGTTGGTTAGTAGTACTATCAAGTACCTCCAAACATTTGTTTATTGTACTCCGGAAAACACGTCATTGACTACATTCAGGTATGCTAATCTTATTCTACGTTGTAACCTAACCACAAGTCAGAGTCTAAGTCTAAACTAACTCAAGTCTAAACCACATTCTAATTCTAATTTGAATCGTAAAGGTAAACCAAAACTTTATGCTTATACCAACCTGATATAATCTTATTTCTACTAAAAATCCTTAACTTTCTCCCCTAATCCTATGCTATAGTTTTCTCACTCTGAGCGTCTAAAACTTATACCTTGCCGTTGATAAAAGACCAGAATACAAAAATATTCTATTCATTTACCTATGGATATATTTATCCTTTTCAAGTTTCATTCAATTCAAGGAAAGTTTGAAGCTTACTTTTCATCAGTGAGAAAATGCCAAGATATTTCTTTTCATGAACATGAGACAGTCTTTACATTGTTACTGGTGGCGACTTGTTTATTTTCACCAGTCAGTTTCATTACCAGGCTTTCCTTCACCTTGACTCGTGACACCTTCATCTATAAATAGGCTTATCTGCACTGGGTCAAACTGCTACGTTCCCTTTTGGTCATCCACTGTTTGTTTTATAATTGGATGTCTCTCCATCTATCCTTCTAAAATGAAAGCGGCTTTTTATCATGCAGTGTGTGCACTCACATTATCACACCAGTAGACCTAACAGCAGTTCTGATTGGCTCTTTTTTTAATCAAACAACCATCTGGACGCTTCATAATGGGCTTAATGATTGCTGCCTTGCATTGCTGCTCTATTTCTGCACTAATGAGCGAATGTATATGCAGGTGCACATATACATAGATACATGTATGTACACACGGACGTATGCACACTGTTCTTTGCGCCTAGCTGTCTGGCTCCATAATAAAAATCCATGCACTGTGAATTAAATCATATCTGAGTTGTAATTACTGAAACCCCATCAAGTCATTTAATATCCCATGGTTCAAAGCAAAGCATAGTATCTTTTTAAAATACATTGTAAGAAGCTGTGATATATCAGGAGATTCAGTTGCTTCAACTTGTCATCTGTGAAAACTAGAATCACCTGTAGTTATTGAATTACAGCATTATTCAACTCAAGTGATTTGATTGGGATGTCGTATGGCCACTGTACAGGGTCCTGCTCTTCAGTGGCCATAGCCACAGAAGAGGACATGGCTTTCTCACCATTCCAACACCATGGATGTGAAATAATCGTCTCAGTGCCCTTTTGTGCACTCAGCAAGGCAAGATGGGGAGTTCATTTGCCGTGAAAATTTATATCTTCCTTTTCCTTGGCTCCTAGTGTTCTCTCCTTCCCACCAAACACATAGCAGTATGGGTATTCTTCTTTCTGTGGGCAGCAGCCGCCATCCCTTGACACACCACATGTTTTATTGCCCACTAAAGCATAATGCTCCACTCTTTTTTGATATCGAATTATTTATTTATTTTCCTGTGCTGCCTGTAAACCCTTATGAATGATTGGGCGCTGCGGGCCTGCTGTGACACGATCTCAGGGGGGTATTGAATATATTGCTGGTATTTGTTTCCCACCTCTAAGTGGATTGGACGACACTGCAGACAAATACTCACCCTCCAAAGTAGAAAAGCCACAACAACAAAACAAGTGTGTCCTCTTCTCCATAATCCTTATTGTATCCAGCCATCTGGTCGGGGTAGAATGGAGGAATAGAGCACTCTTATTATCAGAATCAGATTGTGTTGTGTTTGCCCAGTATGGATTTTCCACATTAGACCTGTGACTTTGCACTACTGTAGAGTCTCTGCATCCAGTATTATTCATGATATTTCTCGTGCCTTTATGTGTCTTGTTTTTTATTATTATTTTAAAACAAATTTACATTTCAATATTTTATTCCAAACTTATCGAAAACAATGTGCAGTGTTCTTGTGTTGTCTTGCTGCATCATAATGCCTTTATAATAGATTATTCTTGTTATATCAGCGTCTTTGGTAGGATTGGTTAAAGAAACCTTCTATGAAAGAATATATTGTCTGCCTGAGGCTAGTGGGACAGAGGCCATAGCTTAAAAAGAAGGCAGAACTGTGGGTCTCTACTGATGAGAGCAACACCAGACCTATTAATTCCCTGACAAAATTTGAGATTTAGGTGTTGGTTCAGAGGACTGGAACCAGGCTAAGTAATTAATTTAATGCTTCATTAATGGAGTCTGGGAAAGGAGGGTTGGCTGTATAGAAATAAAGTACAGGACAATTCTGTCAAATAGAAAATCACAGGAAAATAGATTTTATTCAGTGCTAATACTATGCAAAAAATATAAAGTAAGCTAATCTTATTGATTAATGTTACATCAAATAATATGGTAGTTAAGAACATTCAGGGCAAAGTTTGTTTACTGTGGTTTATTGCACCATGATAAATTGACAAACTCTATCTGCTGATGAAGATTGTAGTGCAGTTGGAAGCTCCATAGATATGTTGTACGGGGACCTTGCAAGAGGATTATTTTGTCAAAATACAATTTTCCAAGTTTACAACTTGGAAGAAGAATGAATTTTCAAATTTATTTAAAATCTGTATGATTCCCAATGTTACAGAGCAACTTAAATTGAAAATACTAGTAGTATGTGGCATTCTCAAGTCACAGATGAGTTAAAACCTAAATGTATATCACCATTGTATTTTAAAACAGAACCCATTTGGTGAATTCACCTATTAAAGAAAGCAGATTAATCCATATTTTGATAAAATTGTATTGATGTGTAACAGAAGTGTTGGATGACTGCAGTATCTCTAACACCCTCATTTCATCTCCATATCTCTGAGTTTCTTATTACTAACCCCCCTTTTTTCTCTCTCATTCAGTCTTTGAAGCTGTAACAAAAGAGAAAAATTGAGAGAGTTATCACAGTTTTTGCATAACCAGCCCATCAGTCTCGTACAAAATCATGTTTATTCATTTTGCCCTCAGGGGAGAAGGGGTAAAAGGGAGATGATTAAACTCTAATTTGACCTCTATCATAATTTAGCTGAGCCTATTATGATGTCAATCATTTGAACTCAATACTGAAGTGAGGAGAAAGTGACTGTGTGGCAAAGGGAAAGGGGATTATAGACAGTTTGGGGACCACAGAGTCACTGTATCAAATTGGTTTTATCCAGCCACATGTAATTTTTTCCCCAGAGAGAACAGAGCTTGTTCAAATGTTCGATGTGTGAAGTGAACATGGGGCATCAAAGGAACGATGGACTTGACTATAGCATGTAAAGGTTGCTTTTCCGTTCATAAAAATTGTGGTACATCAGGGGAAATTATTTGCTTATGACAAGGGTGAATCATATATGTTGCAAGCTCCATACGATGGAAATCTTAGGAAAGACAAAAAGTATTTGTTTTTTTCTAGCTGTCTGTGTTATATTCTGTGTTTTTGTATATGCTCTGTGTTAAAGAGTGTATAAGCTGAAAATTCATGGGTAAAGCAATGAAACCCATTATCCACATTTTGTGCATTTTCTTTGATGAATTTCATTATATTCCTCTGCAATACAAAGAAGATCACACTGAGCATGAACACTGTTCATAGAACATCTCCTAAGTGCTTTATTCAGCCTCTAGATTTTGAGAAGGTGACAGCAGTAGCATGTAAACTGCAGACTGAATTGATGTTTTCTAGACAGTAAGACAGTATTGCAGCAATTTAATGTTGCACTTCTATAGGGATGGTGGACTAACAAGACACAGTTTAAAAAAGGAATTGTCTAAACTGATGAAGCAGAGTTGAGACATTTAATTTTATAAATTTTATCCCCACTATTGGTCTGTATCCAAAAAAACGCTGCATTTCCCAAAGCTGAACATGATAGTGTATCGTCATTAGAACCCCCATGCCGTGTGAATGTGTACCTCTTTGAAACTCCGCACCTGCAACTTGAAACACTGGCTTTCCATTAAAAAATTTAGTGGCTGCATCTTGACTAACAAAATGACTTTCACTGTATAAAATCTGTGGAGTTCTGACTTTAAGTTATTACTACGTGCACTCTTAACTGAAATGATGGAATGACCAGCAGTAAGGGGAAGTTTTGACAAAGAGGTCCACAATGCTTAGCTAAAGTTACATTATCACCACTGATATCACTTAATGGACTGACAGACTGACAACTAACCGAGGAAATGAATAAAGGTTGTTTGAACCCATGTGACATTTGTTTACATGTACTGGTTAGCTTGGATTAGCCAATGCGAACCTGAGTGAACCATTTACCCTTATCAAACATATGTAACTGATGTTTGGGCCAATGATAGAAAAGGTTGTGCCCCAGTTCAAATGGGAAATCAAAGGTTTCTGAGACTGCATATTTTCCACCAAAGCCCTTTTATTGGCATGATAGAGCACTTATACTCTACACTTATTACTACTTGATGTTATAATAAATAAATAAACAAATTCAAATAGCTACACTTTTTATGTATTTGTCTTAGCTAGTCTGTTGTGGGAACTGAGTGTTGTTCATCTAACGTGAGTATTATCTATTATCGATTCCATTTAGTCTCTGTCTATTGCACCTCTGCTGATCTGTACAGAACAGTGGGGTCTCTTTTGATGCTGGTTATTGATGGCTGATCCTCAGGGCTGTTAACATGGTTATGGCTTGCTGCCTGGGAAATCTCTCTCTGTTTTTTCTTTGTTTAGCTTTGGCTGTTGTTCGTCTGAGTCGGGGATGGGGGGATTGTGGTATAATGTTGTTGATGTAATGTTTAATTGTCTGGATCAGGGGTGGGCACTCTACTACTACTACAACGGGCCGGATCTTTTTATCCGGCCCGCCAAAGATCGGTACTGAATTGCCCAAATCAAATCATATCATAATTATGACTGCATTCATTTGACCTTGTCCTGTTATGCCTGGTGTTCCACCAGGTGGCGCATTAGGTTGACTTGATTAGATAGATTGACTTGATTTTGCTAAGCCCGGTCGACAGTGAGTACCGAGTGTTTAATAAGGAATGGACAAATAATTACTTTTTCACTGAAGTCCGGTCAAAGGCTTTTGTCTTATTTGCCTAGAAACCGTTGCGGTTTTAAAGAAATACAACATCAGCCGTCACTTTTCCACCAAGCATGCTAATTATGCTAAAAACCAGTCAAGGCAAGAACGGACAGCTACAGCTCAGAGGTTGGCAGCTAGTGTACAGGCTCAGCAAAACACCTTTATCCAACAAACTGCCGACCAAGAATCAAGCACAAAGGCAAGTTATTTGCTGGCATTCAAATTAGCAAAGACCAGCAAACCTTTCTCCGAAGGGGAGTTTCTCAAAGAGTGCATGGTAGAGACTGCAGGTATCTTGTGTCCTGAGAGCAAGAACAAATTTGAAAAAATTAGCTTATCACACAGGACAGTGACTCGCCGTGTTGAGCTAATTGATGAAGACTTAGCTAGCAAGCTAAACAAAAAAATGGAGTCATTTACATTATATTCCTTGGCACTGGATGAAAGTAATGACATAAAGGACACTGCTCAGCTTTTAATTTTTATCAGAGGGATTAATGGCAATTTTGAGCTTATGGAGGAGTTTTTAGCCATGGAATCCCTAAACGGGAAAACGCAGGGAGAGGACTTGTATGACAGCGTGTCGGGGGTCATCAAGAGGGCCAAGCTACCTTGGAGTACGGTCGCCAACGTTACCACAGATGGTTCGCCAAATCTGACAGGAAAAAACGTTGGGTTGCTCAAAAAAATCCTTCAAAACCAAGCTAGCTTTATTCTCAAAGCAAATGTCAAAGAACTCATTCGCTCATTTCCCCACACTGGCTAAGCTGAAAGAGACTCCTTGACATGTGAAAAAATACAAGAAATCACTGGACGACCTGCATGAAGAATTCTGCTGTCGGTTCTCTGACTTTGGAAAAATTGACAAGTCACTTCAGCTGGTGTCATGTCCCTTCACACGAGACCCTGAAATGGCGCCACAGGAGTTGCAGTTGGAACTGATTGATCTCCAATGTGACACCGTCTTAAAGGAAAAGTTCAACTCTCTTAAACTGGATGAGTTTTATGCTTCATTAAGTGCAGCCAAATTTCCAAACATCCAGAAGATGGCACAGAGGATGCTGGTGTTGTTTGGCTCTACGTATATGTGTGAACAGATTTTTAGTGTGATGAACACCAACAAAGCACCCCACAGATCCCAGTTGAGTGATGAACACCTCAGATCTGTCCTGACAATTGCCACAACAAAACTAACACCCGACTTCGATGCACTAGCAAAAAAGGGTGATCAACAACACTGTTCCCACTAGAAGTGAATGTAAGTATTAACACTGTAATGCCTTTTTTATGTTTATGTTTGATATGTATGTATCTGGTGCTGGCCTGGCCCATCTGTCAAATTTTAAAAGTCAATGTGGCCCCTGAGCCAAAAAGTTTGCCCACCCCGTGTCTAGATGTTTCTGATGAGAGGGTTTGAATCAGGGTGTGTGTGTTTCAGTGCTTGCGTGCATGTCTGACAGTGTTTCTGTAGCTTCATCCGTCTCAGTATATACTGTATATATGCGATATACTGTATATGTGTGTGTGTGTTTGTGTTTGTGTTTGGTCTGCAGTGTGTTTGGCAGAGCTGCACATATTTCTTTTCAACACTGGCTCAAAGGCTAGCAGACCACAAGGATCCACTCAGCAGGCGAACTCACTCAACAGAAGGAGGGGAAGGTATGCTTGGGGTTATCTCCTGGAGCGACTGGAGCATGCTATGGGGATAATGCTACAATGCATGTAATTTAATTCCTCTCTCTGGAAGGAAGAAGAAGTATATATATTTCTGGGTTATTTCAGAACGCTAGCAAAAATCAAGCAGTTCATAAAGCCTGGCTTGGAAAGAAGGAAAAAAAATGACATAAACCCTTAAGAACTTCAATTTATCACTGCTTTGATTTCCGATCCTCTTTTTCTTTTTCTTTGTGTCATTTCTTTTTTCTCTTATTTTTGTGACTGATATCAATTGTTCATGCAAAGCTATGTGGATTATGTGATTTTTTTTCTTTTTCCTTTGTATTATAAGATATTAAGAGTTAGTTTGAGGACAGTTCTGGTAATGTGGTGCTGTGTGTCCTATGTTTCTCACATGGTTGTACCATTGCACCAGCACCACTTTGTGCTCATCTATGGTTGTGTTACAGTGTCAGTATTATTTCATATGTAACAGTTCTTCTGTCCTTTATGTATGGAAGCGAAAAAGGTTTGTTTTGTCTTTACAATACTGAGCAAGCGTGGAGAGTACTAGAAAGTAGTGACGTAATTTATTATATGACGGTTACAGAAGAAAACACAGGTGCTGCAGATACAGAATTATACAGAATCATATACAGAAACAAATGTTTCTCAGTTGCTTCATCTGTCTCTGCAAAACTCTTTTTCACCAGGCTGACAGCAGGACGAGGGCAAAGACTTAATCAAATTTACTTAAGTCCAACAAGCCGTTTTGCTTGTGGGATTCCTCAATAATGATTTTAGCAAAATGAAATTTAACAGCTAAACTAATTTGTTTTTGCCAATTCATGTTGTACAATCATGGTACAGTAATAAATTACTTTCCCCAGTCACATAAAGGGTAAGAGGTTTAAAGGTTTTCTGGCTCAGTGTAGAGAACTTTTCAAATCTGCAGTATTATCAAGAACATTGTCACTTCTAAATGGTCTGTAGGTATGGAACATCTCCAAATATTGTACAGGGCTCAAACTGACCCTGATTATCAGACAGCCCCAAAGTTGAAACCCCTTTGTCTGGATAAAGAATTTTAAAAGATTAGAAACACTGTATAAATCAACGTATACCCTATTTTTCATTTCAAGAGGGGAAATTCATCAAAAACAAATAAATAAAAATAAAAAAATATATAAATTCAATCTTTTAGGGGTTAATAACATACAGTTAAGAATCTGTGTTAATCAGTAGGCTTGGTGATATCAAAAGCTTTCAGCTTATGCTAAAAATTCCTTCATTCTGTTATTCAGCCATGTGCTCACATTCTCTGTCAAGCCACTGGAAGCAACTGGTTTACAGACTGTGTATTTTCGGCTTACCAGCTTCTAACACGACATGCTGTGACACCATATTCTGTGGCTGCTGGACAAATGACTCTGTATGGGCACTTTCTGTGGACATCAGGAGACACTTTCCACTCTTTATTTCCTCTGTGGCCTCATGTTTCTGTGTAACATGAGCCAGAAGAAACCTCTGTAGGTCAAGTGTATTATGTTTACTGGACACTTCGAGGTATGATTAGCAGACACAATATAGATTGGAAGGTAGAAACTCACTGGCATAGCAACGTTAGTGCTACAAACAACCCACTATAAGTCATTCAGGGTCAATTATTAGCGCTAATAAGCTAACTACAAATAATATAAGCTGTCATAGAATAGTAAAGACATAGAATAGTAAAGTGTGACTCATCAGAAATGTAAGTTCCTCAAATGTTTCTCATGTTGCACTTCTTTATTACTGTGATTCTTTTCACAACATTACCCTAGAGCTGCAACCTTAGAACTGGTAGAAATGTACAGACCTGTTTAAATGCACTTGGGTTGGACTGTTTGTAGAAAGTTAAAAAAACAAAAACAAAAAACTAAATCCAAAATAATGTTAGCAAACTGATGATCGCTATCAGTTTTCTATTATTTACAAGCAAAAATAAAGACACGTAATACATGAGAAAAGAGAAAAAAAGGTTTTTTGCCTTTGAATGACTGCATCCAAAAATAGAATGTTGAAAAAAAACCCCATCTGCAAGTGTATGCAGAAAACATTCTCTTTTTAATTTAACATGACAACTGTTTAATATATCCCAAGAACAGTCAAGATACTACATCCCTGCATCACAGCTACAATAAAATCCCCAAAATGTGCCAGGATCTCATTCCCTCAACTTGAAATTCTTAGAGGGAGTCCTCTTTTCCACCCCCCACCCCCCCAACCAAACCAATCCCCTTTGATCTCAGGTGTCTTTAAAGCTCCTGCTTTTGTCGTCACTAAAAGAGGTCACTCTTGGGTGAAATAGGCTTCCTCCCTCAGATGTTAGACAAATTATTTTAACTTGCTGGAACCAAATAAATCTCAATTTTGCCATGCATGACAGCAATCACATGGCCATGTAAGTTCATGTGACAAAGCAGTATCTTCAAAACAAGATAGATTATAACTGAGATCAATATACTAGGCTTTATTAAATCAGTTTATTTTAATTGGAAGCAAGTGACATTATCTTGTGTTTTAAGAAGAGTACATTATATATTAATTGATTTTGAAGCTAGTAACTGGACCATGATTGTTTTTGTCAGATCAATAACGAATTGTCATGCTCAGATTTTTAATTAGGTTTTTGAAAAGGATTTTGAGTCTCAATACTTTGATGTTTTCAGGCCAGATATTTTGAAGTTTTTAATAAAGGGCTTGTTCAAAAATTTAAGATGTGCAATTAAGAATTATGACTTTATGAAATGACTATATACCCAAATTTGACTTTATACTGAATAGTAGATAACCCCAAATATTTCGACTCTATCAAACTTTGCAATATATAGAAAACCTAGATGGTATGGACTTGTTGCCACTGCGGAGTCACTGTTAATATCAACAAGCAAAGAAGAGTGCATTTGTGCAGCATACAGTAGCTACTGTATTTGTAGGCTCTGGTAACATTCAAACAGCCCCACCAAAGAAGTGAGGCACTTTAAAACCACTCGCATATTCTTTAATTGTATTGGTTGAGGAAGGGCTCTAAATTTCATGTCAAATTTCTATCACTAAAAGTCATTTTTCTGATAGCTTTATCTTACTGTGTGCCTACGGTCACAGAATGTACTTTTGGCCTCACAACAAGTTAGGAAAAATAATGGCTGACGTAATGTATTCCTCAAAGCAATGCAACTGAAGAAAAAGTTTAAAATTAGGTGGATAATTCCACTCATATTTGCATATTTTTCACTTTTCAATTCGTTTTGACATTTCACATACAACAATAGTGAACATTAAACATATGTAAGGCTGGCCTTTAGTGGAAAAAAAAAATCTTCCAGGTATAGGAAAAGTGATTTCTCTGGATAAAACAGAAGATTTGTGAGCACACGTCTGCCTAGAGAAATTCACCTTCAACACCAAGTAAATGTGAAAAGAAAAATAACTGCTCGCCCTCTTTGACTGATTGATGATTTCTGGGAAATGCAGTGCAGAAACAAAACAACACTAAACAGGTGAAAGATAGAGGGAAAAACAATAAAAACAAGAGTCTTGAGGATTCTGACTTTAAGAGGAACGTGGTTTTACACACTCAGTAGATCAGTCGTTAAGAAATATAAACATTACATCTTAACATGATGCGAGGGAGGTTGTTTGTGAAGTCCTCAGCTGGGGTTGGAAAATAACCTAATGCCTGATGCATGATCACTCATTGATCCCTCAGCTCTCCAACAGCCTCATCCCTTAGGCTTATTTCTGACTCCCCTTCCCTTTTCTTTCCTCCTCCTCCCTCCGCAGTGCCTCCCAACATTGATCCGAGTCCGTCAAGGGCACACTGATCGCATGGTTGGAGACATCTTGCAATATGGACTCTACGACAGTCGAACAAGTTAAGATGAGTGCTGTAGAGAGTCAGCAGGGATGCTGAACAGGAGGAGACGGCATAGTACTGCTCAAAGATCAAGGGTTTACCCATATCTCAACCTCATTGCCCTGTTATTCCTCAGCACAGTGTTGCCCTGAATTATAAGAGGGGGACTTCTCTGCCAATAACCTGGAAAGGGAGAGAAAAAAAAAAAAAAACAGAGAGAAATTATGGTTTAAAAAGGCAATTTCCCCACATATGGAGTTAGCCATCCATCTGCCTAGCTCTAGCCATGAGGTGATTTTATTAAAATCCAACATATTTGTACCAGATATGAATACCCGCATCCACCACCTATGTAATTAATTATAGCGCTGTGCTGTAAATCATGCCCCGCGGTTGTATGTGATTGAAGAAGACAGCTCTATCTAAACTTGTTTTTTGAAGGGCTAGCAGGGTTACAATCCATACTTATGTTGTATTTTCTATTGCGACCTGAGGTTGAATTCATTTTTTTTTTGAGTTTCTGGTGTTACACAATTTTCAAGCATGGATGATTGAACATGGGTACTACTGGTTGCATCACTAGGTCATTGATGTACTTTATATGAGGGAGAATATAGGTTTCCTGTATTTTGAATTGAAAGTTTGACACTTTTCTTACCCAAAAAAAAAGAAAGAAATTCAGCTGTGGGTCAGTGAGGTCCTTAAATCAAATAGGATTTGTCCTCTTTAAGATGGGAGGATCTACTGCCCTTTTCATACACTGCTAACTTACAGAGCATAATACTGAAAATTCAAAGGCTCTGCACACCCACAATGGTGTTACTTATTCGGGCTAATTAGACCTCTGCTCATGTGGGCAGACCAATGCAGGGAATCACATGAGGTCACTGGGCTCCATGTACCAATAAGGATGATATAGGTGTAACAAAGCTAACAGAGAGAGTGAGAACATGTCAATAAAATACCATTTTTACCTTCCCACACAGTCCTGACAAGAGCTCTAATCAGAGCTCTTGTTTTAAGTTAAAATAAGTTAAAACACACGTGTGGGTGTACCATGGGTGTGCGTGGCCTTTAATGACAAAATGATATTGAAAAACTTTTTTCATTTACTTGTTTATACTAACAGTTTTTTTTTTCTGCATCTATGTGGGAGTTGAATGACATGACATGGCTGATATGCAGTATTAAATAAACGGCCTGTAACAGCCAGCACAGCCATTCCTGGCAGATCCTCACTAATCGTAAATAACATGCATACAGACTGTCGTTCTGTCACATATGAATGTGTGTGCACATTGAGTTGTTTCTTAAAGAAAAACAGGAGCATGGAATCAATAATGTACTTTGCTGATAGTGATCAGCAGGTAAATTACTCAGAGAAGCCAGCAGTGTGGGCTGCAGATGTGCCTTCCCTCCTCTCCATCATGTTCCCTCCCTCAATCCTACTTTGCATATTACTTTACATCTCATTGTTGCTGTATCCCTCATATTCCTCTCCTCCCCTCTCATCCATCTCCTGTTACACATCTCCTTTGATTGAAATCACTGTTATTTCTCAAGCAACCATCAGCGATGTAGGTATGTAAGTCTTGATTAGATTACATGCCTTGTCTTTTAAGAAGAGGGAGATTTATGCCTTTTCATTATTAAGGAGAAAGCGTTTAATCAATAATTGGTAGGAAGGAGAATTTATGGCAAGCATAGTCGGTTAAAAATCTTTGGGGCCAATGTTATTAACTGTGACAAGGCCTGCGGCTGCTAAGGGCTTGGATCCAGGCCCGCCGTGTGAAGACAGGCGGCGGTGAAGCAATCACTCTCTCTGCCTGGGAGGACGGAGGACGGCTATCTCTGCCAGCTGCTGACAAGAAAGACACAAGACACTTGTGCCACCTTAAATCTCAAATAAGATTTGAGCTCAGGGAGAAAGCCTGTGTGTTTTATGAAAGGGAAGACAGGCTCATGCAGATTTGCACGCAAACACACACACACACGCCTCCTCTTACATGTCTGACTGCTTGTTGCTTCGTTCAACAGTAGAGAGCTGTGATACTGCCAGGTGTGAGCTGTATACTTGTCCCTGAAATGATCACAGACAGCCCGAAACTCCTTGAAGTAACAACTTGGTAAAATTCAAGGCGAACGAGTTCACTCATCTCTGCCAATTCCCTATCCCGAACCTTGTTTGTATATGTCTGGGATGTACAGCTTGCTTATTTGACGTTCATTTTTTATTTCTCACATACAATTACGTTTGGGCATACCCAAGGGGCCTCCCCTTCTTTTCGTCGTCTACATCTGTAAAGTTTTATTTGATTGATTTTCAGCAATTTCGCCTTGTAAATCCACTATCTCCGCCATGCTTGGCTTACTGTGCTGATGTCCGCCCTTGCTGTCGACACTGTTTCAGCTAAGAGATGGATGAATGAAGGCTGGTTTGAAGGGAGAGGGAAAGAAAAAAAGAAAAAAATAGGATAGGGAAGGGAGGGAAGCCAGTCCAGTAAGAGGCTTAAGAGCCTCCTGGAAGCTGTCGTTCGTCTTGGGACTGGGTGCTGTTGTGGAATTGAGTTGCTCCTTTATCAGCTTTCAGCTTTGTGATTCCAGGCGAAAGTCTGACCACTGCTGCCCTGCTTGGTTCGCTGTGGCACATAAACACAAGTATGCATGTACACACAACCACAGGCTTAAGACCCCCTCACACATGACTGACTCCATCTTTAATTTCTCAGTTTGAACTTTTTAGTTGCCGTTTGGAGGCAACAACAACAGCAGGGAGCATCAAACAGACTAAATTTGTTCATTTCTCTGAGTTGGGGATGATGTTTGTACATCACAGAGCAGTTTTCCTCAAGTTTCTCAAACTGGTTTTCATCCTCGTGGCTTAGATTACTGTTGTGTTCACTGATGTGGCAGGTCCAATACTTAAACACCTTCCTGCTCTAGAGCAACGAGGACACAGGTTTGATTTGTGCAAGAGCCAATATGTTCAGCAATTTCAAAACTAGCCATGGTTAAAAATAAAGGCCGACACGCTTTTGTTGGAAAAGAAAAAAGAACAGATCAAGTTTTCTAGATTTATATAAATGATTATTTTTAAAATATTACAATGTTTGAATACACCAAGTTGCACAAGTTCAAAAAATTGACCATTGACCTTGTTATGTTAATATACATAACAAGTTTGACTTTGACTTTGGGAGGTATAAAATATTTAATATAGTGTAGGTGTCAGTAATGTTGAGGACTGATTTGACGTAACATCAGTTCCGTTGATTAAGGATTGGACTCTTAAATAAAGTAGTAGTAAATTGAAAAAAAAAGATTCCAATATCCAGGAAAAGACCAAAACTAACAATATATTCACAGAAATATTGTAACGTAAACAGTGAGCCACTTCCCTGAGGATGTGCAGTGACGTTTTCCAGACTCGAACCTGCTCTCCTGAAATAGAAAATTCAGGTGTGGAGTTGTTTAGAGTAAGCTTCAATTATAATGATTAGAACAAATAATATGTATTTAAAAAGATCGCATTATATGTCACTTGTAAAATAGCCAGGGAATGAAAATGAGACAGTAACAGAATTACAGAAGGAAAAATTCCACGCCAACAGTGATACCAGGCAGGTGTGTTTGAGGTTTAAATGTAGTTGCAGAATACATCTGAAACAAGGTGCATACGGTTTAGTAAATCTGTCCCAAGTAAATTGGCAAGAGAGATATAATCTTACTGATAAAAAAAAGGACTCAAAACATACAGAATATTACAATGGAATTTTAATTCTAAAAATGTTATAGATTTTTACGTAAGGGGCAAATAATCCACATGGGTGGATACTGGAATATCTACCACTAAAGAAACAAATGATACATTTAGTGCCACCAGTATACTGTGTTGTATTATCAGAAAATAGAAAATCAATAAACATTAAGAAGTAATTCAATCACAAACCAAAAATAACACTCGAGAATCATACAAAATAGACACACCCTCAATACAGTTCACAGTGGAGTTTCAAAAAAAGTAAAAAACAGTGAGCAGAGGGGAACTCTCTGGATTCACTCTGGATTCAGCTGCACTGGCACTGAACAGTAGTAAGTGCTCATTTTACTAATGAATAAATCATCTTTGGAGTGACAGCATTTCACTTTACAATGCAAATTAACTTGCTTCAATATTCTTGTCGCGACACTGGTGGATGGTCTGAATTATTGTACCTTGTTCTAAGATTTTAACAACTGTAAATAAATTCCTGAAACAAGTGAAGCTACATTTAAAAATCAGAGGGATTATCATTTATCAAAATTCAATATTGGGAAACAGCACATAATAACTGACTTTCATCGATGGACAATTTTTGAATTTTAGGGCTGATATAAAGCAGAATGAGCAGATGATAGAAAATCCTGAGATAAGAGAGACTGTGGAATTATAAATATTTATGTTTTATGAATTGGACAAATGAATCTGTTTCGGTCTGATTCAGAATAGGCTCAGACAGCCTGAATGTTACACAGGTATTATTCTGACAGATGTGGCAGTGTTTTCATAGTCAGAATCCAAGGTCAGGTGGATTTCTTTTTTCCAGTCACGCATGCCTGAATAACATGCAAATTTTACCCAAATGTTCAAAAATGCTCAATGACATAAAGCAAAATTATGCACTGAATACTCTTATCCTGTCATTTTCAAAGGGCTCTGCTGAATGTTTGACTTTGAATGACAACTCTAAAATGGCTTCCATCATTTTGTCAAAATCATCAGTTACAGAGCAGTCGCCACTGTGCCTGTGTTTCCTCAGGATGATATGGCACTGCACACACACAGTGAGAGGACCCATCAAGATGCATTTATTTTTTCTTACATGTCCTGTGAACATTTGTGTTTAATCAAGCAGCGACAGAACAAAGATGCCCGAGCTTAAGTTCAAAGCTCTGCTTCTTCTTTAGATCCCCACTGATAAAACCAGGCCCAGTTTTCATGGTGTCAGGCTCTGTTTATATAGTTTTTCGGGATAAATGTCAACCCATGACCTTTTTTGAAGTAATTTACTCTCCACAGAAGGCCGATGCAGCTCCTGCCAGTGTTTACTGCTGAGGTGGTCTTTTACTGCTGTAATCCTTTACATTTCCCACTTCACCAGAACGTAATCAAACGCACTATATAATATCTTCTGTTGGCAAAACTACATTCTTGGAAAAATAAGCAGAAAAAAAGTATTGCATTTTCTATTACTACATAGTAATTCATATTATGTATTCTGTACATTTGTATATACTGAACCTATTCACAATAATTTGCCTTTCCAGGTGTATTTAGTATTTCTTAAGCTGTCAGGGCAGAGCTGTTTTCAAAATGAAGAATGAACATAAGTGAACAGATTCAGTTTTTGTCTGGAGATATCTAAGAAATGTGTGAAGAAATAAATAAAAAAAAGGTAAACATAGAAATCCATTCTACCCCTCTCCCTAACTCACCAAGTTTCCAGCCAAATATAACGGAAATGTTAAACAAATTTCCAGAAAACACCGCAAAACAAAATAAAAGTTAATAAGCATTTCCATCCACTACTTTTATCTGAATATTAGTAGTTGGAGACATCGAGATAAATAGCTGGTGGTGGTAATTCTCCCGTTGGGTTGGATTAAACAACTGTATAAGAAGAGGGTAATGATGTAATTAAAGGAGCACCAGTCAAACCTCAAGTGAACAAAAAAGATGGAGAAAACATGATGGAAATAGGGCATTTTTTTCCTATATTAATTTGAGAAACATCACAGTCACATCATCCAACACATATGTGATGTTTTGTCTTCTGCTATAATTTCTCCCCAGTGGAGCGGACGCTTCAGTGGACATATAAGTGACATGCTTCATGTACTGTACATTATGGTTAATTCCCCTAAGTCTGTTTCCATTGCACCTATATCACAGATGCATCAACTTGTACACCTCATTTAAGCATTAAACACTTTTGCAATATTTCAACTGTTTTTACTTACTTACAAATTTCTGGTTTGTCCACTCAGGATTTTTTTTTTTTTTTTGAGTACAAATTGAAAATGCACATAAAAAGGTGGATGGAAAAGCTCTTATCGTCTACCCCCCCCCCACTGTTCTTTCATCTAACACTTCCCTCTTACAGTATTTTTCTCAAACCGTTCTCCATAGTGACCTACAGTATATAGAAATTAGTTAATAGGCCTCAATTCCAACGTCAACATTAAAAACAAAACCACAAACAGTGCACTCAAAATTAAGGAGCTACAGTTAGACTTACATGTTGGTGTCCAGATGCACTAACAATGGCCAGCTTGTGTTTAGCTTTTCGTAATTTTCCTCATTAGATCGTAGACAGGAAGATGGACTGCTCCGGCTTAGATTTAATGGCTGCACTGCACTGTGTGCTCTGTGGCTAATGTTATTGTAGGATGGTGTCACAAAATGCCTTAAAAACATACAGTAATACTAACAATCTATATTAATCTATTAATGGGAAGCTTTTTAAACAAATACGTCTTTATTTTCTGTCCCTTACAACTGAAGTCCCCCTACTGCCGGTGCTAAAGTGCTGGGGGCAGAAAGCCCAGCTCAAGCGCAACTCGACAGTGGTTGTTTTGAGATTGTAACTCATTTCTACACATGCCAACGTCAAACCAGCTTACTCATATTGGTTGATTTAATTATGACACTAACATACAATCACTGATCTCCTCCTGCAGCTTTCATCTAGTAAGAGATTACATGGCAAGTTTTAAGATCAAAAACAAAGAAATAAAGAACATTTCTGAATTTGAAATAATCAGACTACATGTGGAGTGAGGCAACATTTGCGCAGTGTGGGCACCAGAAAGGATGCAACAATCTGGGTAATCTGTAGACAAAAGAGGGTGATTTGAATGAGGTGCGAATAAAGGAAGCAGTAGTCTGAGCCGTGGCACAATGGGCACTTTCCTATTGTCATGGCTACCACATGGCACTGTAGTAAAGCATATCCTCCATGTGCTCCTGTAGAAGCATGGTGGCAGGCCCAGCGGAGCGTTACATGGTCGGTTTGACTCTCAGTGCCGTCACCTGTTCAGGCAGCCAAGTGTTCAGTCAAATGAGGCTCTGAATGAGCTGAGCGTTGAGAATGAGCAACATCTGACTGAAGCACCCTTCACACTAAAATCACATCGCAAGTGAGAGGTACTCTGACACATATTCACTTGTTTAGACACTTGTGGATGAATGTGCTTACACAGTAAAGCATGATTGCCTCTTTACCAATGGACATGTGCTTAATGAGAATGTGGGGTTTGCTGTGTTGCCTAAGAACAATTCATCAGAATACACTAAAGCTGATGAACACATTGTCTGTGTCCCTCTTTTCACCTGTTTGCCCTGGAAGATCAATAAATGCTAAACCAGGCTGCTAACTAACCACCACACGGACGGGATTCGCAATACAGGTCTACAGGTCTGCAGCTCAGTTTAATGCTCATTTCTGCGCTTTTTGGCTGGCTGTTTATTTCATTTGTAAACTTGCATCAACAGTGAAGACACACCTTAAAAACACGGTCACACACTTTTATTTCTCATGCAGTTTATATAAACCAAAGTGCTACAAGGGAAGCTGGCTACAAGGGAAACTGGGTCTAACTGGGAAGCATGACAGTGCACACAAAGCTTGTTTCAATCAATCTGTCATTCCACCGTTCTGAGCCAGCCTTGAGCAATAGTTATTCACACCCACCTATGACATCAGTGCAAAACAAAAAAGAAGACGCATTTTACACATTTTACATTCAGGAGCCAAATACAAAGATCATTTAAAATATTTTTACAAAAGAAAATTTGTAGTAGATTAACCATCATAAAAAATATACTCCAACAGATCATAATCAACATTCAAGCCTTTCGATGGAAGAGAGTTACGGAAACGAAACCAGTAAGCATCTCTTTTCGGCATCAGATTGTCAAAAGTTCACCCCTGTCCTTGGGACCAACCATTTCAATTCCAATCTATCTTAAACATGATACTGTATGTAAGATCTTTTTCTTTCTGTGGCTGATACTCTCCCCACCGTCCTTTTACTGGGTGCTACTTATGCACTAGCCAAATGATTGAATGACTCTGACAATGAAACATGCCGTATCTGTCCTCATCTCAGCCTGTACCTTCACAACCTCCTCATCACAATTATATGGTTCCTTGGCCCCGCCTCCGCCTTTGAATGACCCCATTGAATTTAGAATGTCGAGGGTCAAGATGTTATCCACTGTCCTGCTGCTGCTGCAGCAGGCTGGCATCAATGAAAAGGGACTCCCCAGACACCTATTTTCCCTTTAGCGGATTAAAAAGGACATCATAACTTTTCATAATGTGCAGGTTTTTTGGGTTAGAGGGAATTGATTACAAGGTGTTGGCCTAGTTAATAATGTTCAGTTAATATAATGTGTAAGGGAAGGGAGCTAGAAAAGATAAAGAGATAAATGAAAACACCTTAATATGAAATGTGTTAAATACCATTTGAAAAATGCATCTTAAAATGACTGCTGGAGTGAACGCAAATCACTAGTGAAGCTTTTTTTTTTTTTTCCTCAAGGCCTCTTTTTCTAAAATAAAAAGATGCACTGTGTATGGCGAAAGCATTCAGCAGTGAACACTGTGAAGCAATATTTCTTTCAATATAGATATGAAGTGTCATTAAATAATCGTCAATATGTTATGATATTGATAAATGTCCACTGTATCACTGTCTTGGTCAATATAACACAATAGTTATTTAAGTAATTAATAACTTATTAAGCTCATTTCATGAAACGTCTGGTTACTTCCCTGAGGTGCAGCACAGAGGAAGTTTAAAAATTTCCCACAAAGAAAAGAGGCTGCGTGCAGAATCTCAAACTTTATAAGCAAGAAAAATGACCTCACATACAACCGACAGATTGCTGACTGACAGGCGATTGAGAGATGGTCAGATGGTGTCGGGTGTGCTGTTCAAAATCACCATAGCAATGAGCAACAAAGATGGCAAAACAAAAAACAACAAAAAGAAAAGAAGAAAAGAAAATAAAAAAAAAATCTTGCTGCATATTTTTTAATATTGACTGATACATCTTTTTTTAAACCTTCAATCTTTTAAGAGAGAGAAATAAATACTCAAAAAGCCAGAGAGAAAAAAAAAAGATTTGAGTACAGAGATGATTTGAGATGATTTTACTCTCAGTCATCAGGAGAGGGCACTGTGAGCATTTTGGTTAGTTCACCCCACCCGGCCCACCTCCCCCCAGCACAATCCCGCATGTGATCCAGCCCACTGCCTGGCGTACTATCTGTTGGTGTAGGTGATTTAAACAAAGAGGGTTAATATCAATCAGTGTGTGTGTAAACACACTCATAACTCACTTGAGTAATGAAGCGGCAGTGAGTCAGCCTTTTTTCCTGTATGAGGATAATGGTATGCGTGTGAGTGTGTGTGTGTGTGTGTGTGTGTGTGTGTGTTTGTGTGTGTGAGTGTGTGTGTGAGTGTGTGTGTGTAAGGGGAGGAATGTGAGTGACCAGGGTATCCTACAATAAAAGTGTAGGCATGTTGTGTGCTAACCAAAGAAAGAAAGAGGAGACAAATGAAGGCAAATGGCCTCACACAGATTTGTGAACAGAGTTGCTGGATCTGACTTCTGCTTAGTGCTGATATGTAGGATCCCTCTATAACCCAAAATACACAATGTGTGAGGCCTCAATAAAAAATGCTGACACTCTTCTTTAACAATCAAACCTGGATCTTGAAGAAGCTCACATTTTCAATTGTTTAGCTTAAAAATTAGGTTCTGGAAATGCATGTTCCCATCAGTCATCTCATCTTGAGTTTCATTACAAGATTTTAGAGGCCGTAGCGTAAGAATGAATTGAACAGGCATGGTAAAAAAAAGAATTAAAAACTGTAGAGGTCACTTGGTAACGTTTTAAATAATAACAAATAAAGGTAATATTGTAATAAATATAATAAATAAGATACATATTTTACATAAAATACAACATTTACACAGCATGTTTCCCTCCTTAGTAGCTGTATGTGTACCTAACTTGAATTAGAGAAACTGATGAGATCAGCCAATTGACATCCAGCATTGCGATTGACTTAAGCTTAATTGATGCGCTGTCATTTTGACAGTGTCCAAGTGTCTCTGGACAGAAATCATACATTTACTACTGACAGATGTGGTAAAGAATAGTCAAATTCAGCTAGATATTTGTAATTTGCCTCGGTGATACTCGCCACTTTCTAACACAGTTCAGCCAAGCAACAAACGTGGAATTTGCAGAGCGGAGATTGTAAAAAGAAAATATCATTTACATGACTCACTAATGAGTGAGACCCAGCAGCTGAGCCAGAACCTACGGGGTGGGCGAGAGTAAGTGATCAGCGCACTCAATCACTTCTCTATCTTTCTACTTACTGTCACTTAGGTATAAATAGGGAACAGATTTGAGCAAACCAAGAGTAAATAAAGTAAGCTTTAGTTTTTAAATGAATTTCATAAATACCCTTTCAACTAAATAACCTGCTACTGCAAAACATTTTGAAGACCATTTGTATCACCCTGAGCCATGCCATATGTGCAAATAAAACCATTAAAACTTAATGATACAGGACCATTAGCAACAGCAGACTTGAGCTATCAGCATGTGAAACTACACACTACACACTGTATGCTCCTGTAGAACTCATTAGTCAATCTGATTTGTTGTGTTTTATTTATGAGTTGGCTTGTTAAACACTCCCCTACTCACAAGCTTTAGAGAGATCTCACCAATTGAGGATACTGTTGTTGCCATAGAAACGTTCAAGTTGGCAGCAGAGTTACCAGCAAACCAGTAACCTTTGCTGGGGACTGCCATCACTCCACCGTGGTTTTACTTTCAGACATAATGCCTTTTTTTTTTAAAAGAAGAGAGTGAAGAAGGTCATTCAAAATCAGTAATTAATATATGTGATGAATACTTTATTCTGCTCTAAATATATAATTTAATTCTAGGACCAGGGATTAAGAAGGTGGGCATGTTTCAGCCCTATGGAGACTCATGGGAGTTTGAATACATCTCCTTAAAGACGTGATCCTTCGGAGGAGTAGATTTTCAACTAGGACATGCTGTATTATGTATCTTACAGTATAGCCTATATACTGTATATTCGTAATCCACCATCCAGTTTGTCACCAGCAAGAACATCCCACTGTACATTAGTCTCACCTTATTACATTAGGTAAATGGCATAAACATATTAGTCTAAAGCCTACCATATCATAAAAGGATCTTAAGCAGTAGGAAGCAGATTCCTACAAGCTGTAAGACAGCATGAAAGTAGGAGACAGATATCAGATTTATACACAAAGACAGAGGTGCATTTTGTAATTTACAGTGTAATCACACGGCTGATGAGGAAATTGCACATTAGACACACACATCCAGCACACACGCCACCATCATATCTGACTCTGTGGGCACGTGGATCTGCTGGGCATCCTGTTCATCTCACTGTACATTCAATTACAGTCGCCCACTATTTGCTTCAAGAATACGATCCAGCATGAGCCGCCTGCTGCCTCCGCATGCGAGCACACTCCTTCTCCTCCTCATGCCCCCATCTCGCTTTGATTCCATTCCTCATCTCTGTCTCCTCTTTGACGTTTCCACAGTCAAATGCTGGACTGTTAGCTGCCTAAGAGCAACTTGCTTTTGGTTTTCTGTGCTGTTAGTTTTTGATCTCACTAGCGGAGTCGAGGTGGAAAACACAAAAGCCGAGAGAACACCCTCAATCAAGTGACCTTGTGTCTTTAAACACCCACTGCTCACACATGCTGATAAATCCTGCTCTCTTCTACTCTGTGCTGTTCACACATGTACGCACACATCGGACAGCTAACACGCGCAATGCATACCAAGAAGCATGCATGCACACATTTACAGTCACCCAGACGAATGTGTGTACACAGATTCCATAGAAAAAATTACACACACCAACTCTGCTCACATGTAAGTGTGCTCTCGCCATCTTTCTTGCTCCTTCTGTGTCTCTCCAGGGTGTGCATGATAGCAACTGATGTAGCCGGCAATTTATATAGCTGAAGGGGACGTATGAAAATACAGATGATATCCCGCAAATGTGGTTTCAAGAGTGCAGGAATTGTGTTTGTGAAAGGGTTGAGGGAGAGTGGGGTAGGTGGGTCCTGAGAGCTTGATGTAAGGCTATAGTGTTATTCAACCTGTGAGTCAGGAGACATTGAAGTCCACTTTAGAGTGTTTTACTAAGCTGTTTTCTCTCTGCATGCCAGAAAGTTCATTCTATTGTATTCAGTTAAGGTCAAAGTTAAGCATGCGGTGATTAAAGATGGGGACAAAATGGGGGGGGGGCTCTTCTGTGTTTGCAAGCACTTTTCCTCCCCAGATCTGCTACTGACCTCTGACCTCCCTGTGGAGGGCAGGCAAAAGAAAACAAAACGATTTATATACTTTATTATGGTATGGTTACAGCAAAACAAGAGCTACAGAGAGTATGAGACACTGAGTCATCCTCTGATGTACTCATACAGTACAAGGCTAAGTAAGGATGACTTGATGGGCGAAATGCAAAGGGGCTAATGTTACAGCAGCTTTGTTGTGGTGGACAAATGGTGTCTCAACCCTTCTCCTGTCCCGCAACATCTGTCTTGTCTAAGCTGTGTACATCTGATGTGTAAATAATCAACTCTGGCCCCACCACCAGGTTCGACCAACAAGTCCTCCAGATAAATGACAAAATACGTTGTTTGTAACTGCGCCCCAGAGTGACACATGCCTTCCAAAATGGTTACAAGTCGATGTTTAACAAATGTATCACTTTTATGATCTGGCAAAACAATGGTTAAAGTTTGGTTACATTCAGGCACAAAAATGATTAAGTTAGTGAATGTTAGAGAGGCATCATGGTTTGGGTTGCAATTACTACTGCATTAACGTTAGGTAATGCTGCTGGTGGGTGTAGTCACATCATGGCCTCTCAGATGAATGATGAAACATTTTTGTGGGGACTGGTTTTACAGCACGAAAACAGTCAAAACTAAAAAAGCTGCATATCAACGCATATTTCAATTAGGCTCCTTCAGTTTAAAATCTTGTAATAAATGTTGCCTTTAGTGGACCATATTGGTTAGAACATAACGTAAATAATTCAGAATGTATATTATATGTGTTTTTTAATTCAATTTAATTGATCAGTTTTATCTTATCTTTGGGATATCCTTGTTTACTACATTATTTTGAAAGAGTGAATGTGTTAAATTTTTAAATTTTGGTTATTTGGGGAATTTTTTACCGCATGTTACTTTCTCTCTACACTGCAAACCTCACCCCTGCGCTGAAGCGGATCCACTCAGAGGAAAAATGCTGCAGTACACTCTTCATTATAATCTACTACAAAGCCATTCCATTATTTACAATCAATACGCAATTATCCCACAGGCAGGGGGAATATCTTGTTTATGTTCAATAATTTTTTCTGTAATGGTTCTGGTTGACCTGTGGCTGGGCAGCGGAGAGAACAGGGCAACAGAGAATGTAAAGGTTTCATAAACTTTTGGGCAACAATAGAAGGTTTTTAACAAAATAATTGATAATTATGTGTTTTGATTGATTTAAAAAAGGATGAAACAATTGCAGAGTTAACATAATGCCATAATGTTCTCGGGATCAAAGCTGAATACGAATCAATGCACATTGTTTTGTGAAGAACTGAGCAAGATGTTTATTGGCACAAACAGAAAAGAAAAACTAATATTGATAACCAACAACTCCAGCAAATTTTTAGCTATAAAAACAGTTAATGGGGAGTAATTAATATATTTCATTAACATGAAACAACAGAAGCTCTTGAATGATCTGTGAGAATGGACACCCAGTCAGTCCAAATGACAAACATTTCCTTACCCAGCAAGAAACAAGGTCAGCCTCATGGTTACAGGGGACCTTGTGTTGGATAGTTAAGTTTCATGTCTAAGTGGATCAGTGGTTCCCTTTCCCTCTGGTTAGTGCAGTGGTAAGATATCCAATATTCCCATAAGGCTTGAGCTCTTCCAGTGGTGGGGAGAAAAAGCCCCCTGGGTCTTTAACCCCCCCCTCCCCAGACCCCAATTCTCTCTTCTCCATTTGGCTGCAGGTCTAAAGAAAGTCATCTCCCATTGCTTTATTGATTGGGATGAGGGGGGGCACTGTAACATCGGATACCGGGGATCTGATTGTGGATTGTGTCTGCCTGTCAAAACTTTAAATTGCCACTGGGGCAAAAACTAGCAACATTTGAGATATTCAATATGTCAGATGCAGTTAAAGGCAGTGGGTAGGATTATAAGTGAGAGGGTGAGCAACCAAAGATGTGCCCCATTTTGGGGGGACACAAACAGGAAGTGGAGAAATTTGATCTCCATATTGATAGTTTTTTGAAATGAGAAGCTGGGAATGGAAATTGATTCTGTGCACCATGTCATGCTCAAGCTTATTGGCAGCTTTGAGAAGAGGCAGAGTTGGAGACCGGGAAAAACCACAATCATCTGGGTTTTTAATTTTTATTCCATATTACACCAGTAGTTTTCTTACTGGCTTCAGTCATTCACAATGTTCCAAATTTCCTCTCTGAAGACCTGAGTGGCAAAAAGCTGTCCCCCAATCATGTCATTTGACGCTGGAATAATGACACATTGTTATAAGCACAACAACATGACCATTTCTCTGCTATTAAGAGACTAAGTCTATGGTCCGAAACAAAGCGAGGGCAGAGTCATACAGATGTACCCAGGAGCCAATGTGATGTGGGGCTGACAAGAGGAAAGTTATGAAACAAGATTACATTATTATAATGTGGGCAGACAAAAGGGTAAGGGACAAGAATAAATGGAAATCCAGCTGAGTCAGAGGAAAGCAGATAAATGCCATTGAGCCAGTGCAAAGACTTTTATTTTAATGAGATATGGAAGGGGGTGGTAGGATGAAATGAGAGATCAATGTGACCAGGAAATGAGCGATTACACACAAACTCAAACATTATAAAATAGTACATTTTTAAAGTTTCATTGTAGTGTTCACTGTTCAGATGGTAATTGGGAGCTCATAGTAGACAATTCATTTCTGCATAAGGTTTAGATAAAGCCAGGCAGAGCAGCAGGATAAAAATGTAGAACGTTGTAACCAGATCAGACACAATCAATTTGAAAATTTTTAGCAATAGCCATTCCTAAAAAATTAAAACAAAGGGGTGTTACTTTTAGATGGAAAGCCCTTTACGAACGTAGAAATTTAGTAACTTAACTCATTCATCTGTAGAGATATAGAGACAGCAATAGCAGAGCACTGTACTTCATGTCTATGTCACTCACCAAAGGAAATCATACAAACTAACTATTAGTTCTTAAAGAGAGTTTTACTTATGTTTTCTATGTGAAGTTCTGCTCCACACAAACAATGCTAGTATTATACGTCTCTGGTGTGCAATGCTTTTTAATGTCTACTTTTTTTCTCACATCTCAGTATGTATTCACACTATTTTCTTTCTGCTTTCTCATACTGCTAGAGTCATAAAAAATATTTACCAGTGCAGGTTTTATTTTGTCTTTTGAAACTATTCACACAATTACAAAATTAGTTAATCAATTAATTTACAAATATATGATGCAAAAATCAAAATAGTCTACACACAAAAGATAAACATATACACAATGTTTTTGGCTATCTCAATCTGCAGTTCATCAGATGATTATCTTGAATTGTCATGTCAGTGTCTAAGTGTAGCAGTCAACAGTCTCTCAGGTGATTAAAAATAAAGAAAGGCACCCAGGACGGCACAAAACCTTCTGCTGAACGGTAGTTCTCTAACTTGCCACCGCCGTAGCAGTTTCTGTTTGTTATTAATTTGTTATTTGAGTCAGATTTTCATTTTAATGAGATTTTATTTTTGAATTTGAAGTTCCTTAGGTTTACACATAAAAGCACAAAACATCTAATGACTGAAATTCTGGATCTGGATAGAATCAACCTTTTGGGCAAAGATTTCAGCCAAATCAGTTCATTATATTGTGACAGATCTTGCAAAAAGAGAGACAGAAGTAGAAATAGTTTTTCTGACAGTAATAAAATAAACTAAAAGAGCTGGAAAAATTAAGCATCCTTGTATACATAGCTAATATTGTGATGTGGTCTCAATGCAATGAAAACATACTGTTTGATAAATGTGAGCCTCAGTGAAGAAAAGATCCTTGTGCTGCAGGCAGAAAAAGAAATGCAGGGGGGATTTATGTCTGTGGCTGTCTCCCCGGACCAAGAGTCCAAGCTCCTTGAATCTTCTGTCTCTGACCCTCACAAGTCAGTGTAAGTCCTTTCATCTGGAATTATTCATGTTTCCACAAACAGGGCTGAGTTTTAATCAAAAGGCCTGCTACCCTTCATGTTGTCGACCTCTCTCATGCGCAGCCGTCACAGGGGGAGGGTAGGTCAATCGTCTCTGCCACCACTGTTTCCTCTGAGGAGCATTTCCACTGCATAGGATGGCCATTAAAGCGATTTAAATCAATGCTGGCAGAGTAGGTGTGGCTTGCCGCTTGCCTTGATAACCCACAATGTAATGAATAATTTGTGAAGGTAATGGTGCGTCTATGTTTGGGACAAGCACGCAGGTGACTGGAAGGCCGGTGGTTCAGTTCCACAGAGTGACTCGGAAAATCTGGTCAGGAAACAAATGAGTAATAGTCGCTCCTCTTTCAACCAAAAATTGGAATGCACTAAAGCAGAGCACTGAAGGGCCACATCTGCTCGGGTAGAGCTGCTCAATGGCCAGTGGTAGAGGACTGTGGTTGCACTAGGCACGATGCCGCATCATTGTGTTTTTGTACAAATACAAAGCAGCACTTGAAACTGAGCATGTGTTTTCACATTGGATAATTAGTAAAACTGGATAAATTGTTCCAAGTCGATTGGAGCAGCTGAACTATGCTATGACTTTGATTTATAAGCTTTGAAAAAACTGGTTTAAACAGATCAGACCTGAGTGCCTGTAGCTCTAATGAATGTGTGATTGATGTCCTTGGATGTGGGTATTGTAGAGAGGCCAAAAATACGTCAATATAGATGGTTGTTGGCATGTTATGAAAATTACGCATCTCTCTCTATGTCATATGCATAGAGAATGGTGTCTCTCTATGTCATATGTCAAAAGTTCATGATAAACGAGTTATGAGATGGTCACATTGTTTTGAAAAACACTCTAGAGATATTTAATGTCAATATCAGGGTTATTTTAGAGTAAGAGTTGAGTTTACAAATGGTTTCATCATTGAAATACAACAGGTACATATTTGTTACATATGTTACATCTTTTGAAAACTTATTTTCTCAATCTGCTTCTTACTGTGAGTGATTGGATCCTACATGAAGACGTTAGTTTCACATGAGAGACTTCTGCTTTTCTTTTTCTTCATTATTTCTTCGCTGTGCTCTTATCACTGGTTTGAGGTGGGTGGAACTCTTGGAAAAAAGTTGATCTCATGTATGCATCAATTTGAATCAGTTGACGGTTTGTGGGTTATTTGGTCATTGTCACTGAAACCACATCCACACAGTCCTGATGAAGCAGGTCAGCTGAGTTATTAAGTGTTAAACTCTTAATAACTGATATCTTATCATGATTTTTTTTACCGTTGATTGTTGCCTATTTAGTCTTAAATATATAATGTTATAAAAAAAAACTCAAGATCTGAAGCCACGTTTTCAGAATCACTTAGGAGTCTATATTACATTACGTATTGCCCTCCCGATGAGCTCGGTGTTACAGGTGGACTATTAAATAATGTTTACGGTACCTAACATGTTGATGTGATATGTTGGTGCTTGGCGCATGATCATTTAGACCCCTTGCGGGCAACTTAGTTGACAGGTCTTCTGGATATAAGAATAAAATAGGCAATAGCGATTAGTCAGAATGACGCCTCAGCAGCGATGTCACACACTGAATGTGTGACATCTAATGTGCTCTTAGACCAAAAATGATTGCCAGTTTAAGCCATATTTATTCAGATAAGATTTGCTACCATGGAAATGGATATTTCTAGAGATGTCTTGCTTTAAGTAGACATTAAATAATCTATCCACCTACACTTTACAGACTTTTTGTAATAACACAGTCAGACATCTGTGTTCTCTTTCTTTCGTCTCATGCATCACGTGGTCACATACATGCAGTTCTGCTACAAATATTGCAAATATTGTTTGTTCATTTTTTCTCTGAACATGGCTGGATGTAGGTGCTCCCTTGGTATGCTGCAGTATTTAATGTTAACCTTTAGAAATGACCTTTAATTTAATCAGGAGGGTCTGCCACAGCTCAATAAACCAGAGGACATTGGAGTGTATTATCAAATTTCTTCTGATAAAGCCATCCTTATGACCGACCTAAAGACAGGGCGTCTCTCTGTCTGCCTTTTGTTGTGCTTGTCACAGAAATTCCGGCACTACACAAGTGTAGAAACTATGGTTAGTAATATATTATATTATCGTGAATAATGTGTTTTTTGGATCTTCAAAGTAAAACTGTGGGGGTGGGGGTGGGGTTGGGGTAGGGGGGTCAGAGGTCATTCATGCTAAGCTGAATCAGGGTATCTGGATGTATTTCTTCTGACAAACCAAGCCACCCTGATGTTCTTTTTTTTTATAATTTATTTTATGTACAAGATATGCTGTAAAAGTTCATGTCAGTATTGTCGCTGACCTGTGACATTATGTATTTTGAATCAAACTAGTTCAAATTTGTCTTTGGCCACTGTGGTGAATGACAAAATTTAAGAGAGTTTTTTTTATTTACAGTAATTGTAGCCTGTATGGGAGGTCATGCTCCCCTCAGTTGTGCCCACGTGGCTCGGCTCGCCTGTATATTTATCTCCATTTTACCTGGTACATCATGTGGTAACAACACAATTTCCAAGAAATGGTGGTACGCTCCCATAGTTTGATTCACACTTCCGATACTCACTTGATCTGCTCATAAATGATTGTTATAGAGAGACAAACCCTGTGACCAAGATTCTACAACATGAATGTTAACTGTCTATACCAATAACATTAATGGCAACAGGACATGGAGCTGTGATGGACCTGTTTCTAATCACTCAAATAAGTGTACTTCTTCCATCAAGACACTGACTGTAAGACTGAAAGTTTAACATAGATTGAATTTGGCCAGAGCTAGATTCAGGAAAATGAATTTATGCAAGGACTGCAATGTCATGCCCCCTATGGGATTTACAGTCCAACGCGGGGCTGGGCTTTAAATACTGATGACTCTCCCATGCACTTCATTTGAAAACAATGCTGGTGTTTCAGGAGATGTTGAAACAACTGAGTAATGACCTCTCTCAGCTGGTATGAAGAGACTTTGCAAAGATAATGCCTGCTGATAAGCTGATTCTATGTTGCTCAATGACACCTCACTTACTTTTTTTTTACATTCCCCACATGGATTTAATAGATTTATTGGGAATCAAACTGGCAACCTTTGCGTCTTGAGATAAGCCTTTCAGACCTTCCTTCAACACCTCTGTGACATTCTTAAGAGTATTTCAGAAGTGTTTCACTCATCTCCCAGGTATCTTTATAGGATGACTTGCAGTGAAACACCAGCGTCATTCCATTTCACGACTGAACAGATGCTGATGCTGATTCTTAAGCTGACAGAACACTGTAGTGTAGATCCAGATAAGACTTTGCCACATGATGCAGTGCAGTATTATACCCCACCGATGCTTGCTAATCCCAAGTGTCACTGTTGAGGTTCCATTTATTACCGCACTTTCCAGCTCCTCTCTTCTCCCCTGCTGACGTGAAGGATCTAAATCATATTCATGTCTTTTCACACCCAATTAACTTATGGAGGCAGAGTGTGCCCTGTTGACCATACTGTGCTACCCTGAGATATTTCCTACATCACTGCCACATGACAAGAATAGAACTGTTGCCAACTGCAGCTACCCAGGCAATCCTTGCCAACACACAGTAAAGAATGATGCTACTTTCTGTGCAGAACAGATCCCTAACAATGTAGCCATAACCCATTCTTATCATGTTTGTATTACAAAAAAGCACAGTACCGCAAATGCACTCTAAACATCACGTTATTGGCAACATGCACCGGACATTAAACCACATTATTGTAACTGCACACCAAACATTACATTATAACGCAGAAGCAGCATCTGTGCAGTCAGTCATGTCAAAATGTGAACATAGAGCAGCCGTTAAATGTCATGTAACTTTTCCATACCTTATCATTAGGAAAAGCTACTTCATTATATAAAACTGGTCATTGACAACACAACATATTTACTAAATCTCTACTATCTTTTCTATGCAATGTTTCTGCAAATATACAGTGCAATAAACCATTGGTTTACTTTGTTCATAATCCTTTCTCTTCATACCACATAATTGCAAACATTACAAAATACATAAACACAGATAGTACATCTGTGCATAATCCATCCCTGACAATGCAAGCATGCTTTGTTTACATCATCCATCTTCCAATTACTTGTTTATCTTAGATCACACAATGCTGAAGCTGATCACAGTAAAGGTATGTTCTTTCTCATATTGATTTTACAGAAATACATAGTACATAGTTGATCCATATCAAATACTGCATTTGCTTTTGTGCAGTCCGTAACAACACATACACACACACACACACACACACACACACACACACACACACACACACACACACACACACAGACAGACAGACAGACACACACACACACACACACACACACACACACACACACACACACACACACCCACACGCACACACACGCACGCACACACACACACACACACACACACACACACACACACACACACACACACACACACACACACACACACACACACACACACACACACACACACAGACACACTCACCCACACGCACACACACACACACACACACACACACACACACACACACACACACACACACACACACACACACACACACACACACACACACACACACACACACACACACACACACACACACACACACACACACACACACACACACACACACACACACACACACACACACACACACACAGACACACTCACCCACCCACACACACACACACACACACACACACAACATACTCCTTCTCCTCTGTTATTTTATATTATCAGACTACTTTCAGTGGGATATTTCCAACAGATGGAGTCGACTTCTTGGATCTGGGTGGCAAAACCCCTTCTTAATTTATCTTAATATAGTTGACTTGCTGTATTGTACCTGGAGTATTTTATGTGAGGTGGTGGTGGTAGTTTTGATGGGTGTTCCGGGACCATCGGTGCCAGGCAAGTATGGTTTACTAAAGAAAGTACACAGAGAAGACAGAGCCATCTGTATTCCCAATGTGCCTCGCATCCAATATGAGTGAGCTATGCACAGAGCAGGAAAGTGATGCCTTTCCCGCTGCCTTTTGCTCGTTCAGCTGTTTTCATGTGTGGACAATCGAGGCAGATGAATAAAGACTGTTTCATTTGTGTGTGTGTGTGAGGGTTGTAAGTACACGGCATTTCATCTGTGGAGATGACTCAGTTGTTGTCCTATAGATTCATATATTACCAAGACAGAGTAGACCACAGCATGCTGGTAATTCCTCAGAGGGCCTTTTGTTTGTTGGTGATTTGCACACCCTTTATTAAAATTGTTTTTGAAAGTTTAGCCAATTTGGCAATCATTAAAAAGAACTCAATAAGCATTCAAAAAATGAAATATATGTAAATGTACACAGACCATTTATATGTAAGGCAATTAATAACAACAATTAAATGGCACTACTGTAAATTAGAACATACCAATTCCCCAGTCACTTTTTTGCATGTTTCTGTTTAGAGTCCAATTTATCCAATGTTTCATCATTTGGTAGGATATAATAGGATCCACAGCATTTGGTGTTTATATAATTGACTATATACTACATCTGTTTCATTATAAATTGCTACAGTTTTGTTTTTGTTTTTTACTTGATGAAAAGATTTTATAGTTACAAGTGCACAGTGGTGTAAGTTTTAATACCCTTGGCTCCGTGAAACCTGTTAAAAAAAAGGTATAATCAATTTGCGATTTCAGCAGAATTAGACAGAAAAATAAAGTTAAAAACAATAGCAACGAACAGCATTAAATAGCTCTGAGTTTTGTATGATATACACTACGTGCTACAAAGGCATTAACATTTCCCCAGAGTTGTTTCACCCTAATTTCACCCCACCCTTAGAAAAATAGGGAATGATTTAAACAGTGGTCTAAAATTTCCCTCTCTTTCATTGAACAAAAGGAAAAATTCAAGAGTGGATATTGAATCTATTGTTCTGTGAAAAAAACATTTTCCACGATAACGTCATGAACACCATACAATTACTCTCTCTAAACATGTAAGAAGTAAGAGAAGATCAGGGACTCAAGCAAAGCACCTTTCTCCTTCTGAGTTTTTAAGTTCCCCTCTGTGTCCATGTGACTACTTTCATCTTCCAGTTCAGTTCAGTAGCCTCCGTCTGTAAGCATCGGTTTGTTTCTCTGCTACGGAAACATCCCTGATAATGTCATTCACCATTAATCAATGTTTAATCGGTTGGATATACTGTATGTGTGTTGTACTGCCTATAGATTACATCTTGGTGTATCTCTTTGAGGATTCATGTCCATATGTGTGTGTGTACATAGTAATTTCATTCAGTACAGTTTTCTGGGTGTGGGCTAGCATTATAATAACATGGTATCCCCACATGAGAATTACATAAGCTGAGACGCACGCACTTTGCATACTGTGCTTTTGATTTCTTAATTTCCTCTTTTCTGCCTCAGTCTTTCGGCTCGTCAATCGTGGAATCCCAGGCTCAAGAACCAGTCCTTGAAATTTTAAAGACTACTGCTCAAATAGTTTCTTTGTAACTCTTGAAATGACAAACACAAAGAACTCTGATCAAATTAATTCATGTTAAAGTTATGGCCAGGACTTGATTTAATGACAGGTTGAATGTTTTTTTTCATGTAACTGCTAAGTGTAATGCAATCAATTACAATGTTGGACATTTGTTTATCAAGACACCCCACTGCTGACACACCAAGTCACAAATACATCTGTAATGCAGATTTATTGGTTTGAGATTTTAAATCCACTGATAAAATAGCACTGACTAATGGGATAATTGAATGAGCAGGGAACAAAATGGCCACTCAGAGAAGTACTCCTGATGACAGTGGCCATTCAACTTCATTAGGCAGTATTGACACATTTGTTACAAACTTAATCTCTTAGCAACAGCAGCGCTACTTGGCCTTTTAGACAGCGTCGATGAGATTTCATGCCTGGGCTCCTCCGGTAACGTCATGGCAAACCACAAAGAACTAACACCGTACAGAAGTACCTCAGTCAATGTTTTTTGAAGTGTAATTTCTCTCTATTGACAATCTGGACAGCAGAAGATAAAGAGCTCTTCTTTCATGCATCGACACTATGCAAAGCATATTTTCGCAGCAGTGAAATTGACTTGAAATTGGCACGATGAGCTCTTTTCCGCCATTTTGGAATTTTGGTGACACATTGACCACAAGGTGATCACTAACCACATTGTTTTCTTCAATCTAGTCTTTAATCTGAGTAATAGCAATTGTCATACTCCCATAATGCAAACCAGACGAGTTAGCTTTGCAATGAGCAACAGCACTTGTCAGACCCCCTCAAGGTATTTCAAGCCCCACTGGTTTTCAAAGTAAAAGTTTTGTTCATTTTCTGCATTGACAGTTTTGACTGTCAATTGGAGCACTTCCAGGGCTCAGATGTTGTCAAAACTATCTTGGCTTAATGATCAGTTCCAAAGCATATATCTGGTTCTTTGTTAAAAAGGAAATTGTATAGCCCTGTGTTCATAAAAATGTGAATTTGAAAAAAACAACTACAACCCCCTGTATATTTCAGTATGAAACATCCAATCCCCAAGTTTAAATGTCTGTTACCTGCAGTGCTAACAATGGGTAGAAACTAAAGATCACAATTGTTGGAAAACTGACAGTTTCTGACAAGTACTACAACTTGTTCTCCACAAGCATATAAGCCCTAACTGGGATTCCTGAGGGATTGTTTTTGATATGATATATACATGTACAGTTTATACTAAGATGCATGAGAAAAAAAAAAAGTAAACAAAACAATGTACACAATGTTTTGCACCACACCTGTATTTTTTGGATTTGTTATATACTGACCCATTTACTTGAGTTTACCTATTCAATGAGATCGACCCATAAAAGTGTTCTAGAAATTAAAAATGCTCCAGAAAAAATTCAGATAATGGTGACCATGTGCAATGGCCTTTTGAGAAATCACTGTGCTGGGTAGTAATTGGTCAAGCGCTAATTTAAACTGTCAAACTAGAAACCTCAGACTTCATGGCAGAATGATCAAAGCCACCACACTCTCCAGCGTTTCCTCCACATACAGCCTTTCCAAAGAGACCTGTTTTTCGACTTTCATCTTTCAATTCAAATTTTCTTCCTTTCTCTGCTTTCAGCTGTCTACCCCTCTCATCATGGATCAAACAAGAATGAAAATCATAACATTGTATGTCAGAGGAGCCTTCATCGCATAAATAATGATGGTACTGTGGCAATAATTAATATTGTTCACACCTTATGATCTGCAGTACATCTGCAGCAGCGTGTGATTGCTTTAGTATTTTTAGATTGTATGGAGCTGTGTGCGGAGCTATGTGGAGCAATGTACTCATAAAAAATGCAAAGAGCTGCATTGTATTCACAATGTCACAATAGGATTTGTAGCAAATTGTAAGTATTGTGAGTATTAGGTAGTAAATTGAAGTAAAATTTAAGAATATTAGCCAATGTCCTTTCTGCACAGGGCAAACACAAGAGTACCTTGCCAGCTGCACTCACTGGGTGCTGAAGTAAAATACCTGATACAACATACATGGACTCGTAGGTTATACAGAATGACTTTGGTGTCTGCATCTCACCATTGTGAGCGGATTGGAGTGGTATCAAATATCCCTCAAAATTATCTGACATGTTGCAATTATGTTGATACTGAAAGTGTCAGTGAAATGTTCACAGACAATGTATTTGTTTTCCGCCAAAAATAATGTTTAGGCACTGGCAGCTCTTGGTTAAGGTTAGAGAAAGATTGTGTCCTGTGTCACACTGTTTGTACGAGGCAACAGGTAGGAGGACCCAAATGCAGACAAAGACCAGGCAGGACTTCCGCCCTCATTAATTTTATTAGAGGAGACAGTGATAATAATGGCTTGCAGGCAGGCAGGCAGGTACAGGAACAAAACAGGTGACGGGATGGCAAGAACGCAACAATGTGCAGAACATGAATGACACAACGATCTGACTAATGAATGGAGAAGGAAGGCTGGTATATACCATGAGCTAGTTAGGGAATGTGAAGCAGATGAAGTGAGTGTGGGAGTCAGGAATGGGTGATTAGGGAATTAGAGATGGGAGAGCAGGTAGGTGTGGGGAGTCCGGTGACTGAGACAGGGAGCAAAGTCTGAGGATATCTGCTGGGTGGGTGGAGAGTGGCAGGAGACAGGCAGAATGGTAAAAATAAAAATGGCTGAGACAGGAATCGCGACAGGTCTGGCTAAATATAGAAAAAGTCCACAGTGACTTCAGACACAATGTGTTTATTTACATTTAACCATTTTGTACACCTGCCATCTGCCGCAACCAGCTCCTTGTGAATCCGCTGTCATTAATAAATATAGCGCTTTATTCATTCATTCATTCATTCAAAAAAGCCTCTGAATATAATCCAACCAGCTATTACATTTAATACAAGACATATTTTCTGTTGCAGTTTAGTTGTATATAAATGTAATTTTGAAGAGACAGGGTTGGCCTCAGACTTTGCTAAACTGAACCTATGATGAATTTCAATTTTATGTTTGGTGTCCTGCTGATTATAGTGATACTTGTAACTCCTGAGAGGAATTACTTGTTTGTATAGGATGTGTTATATATATATTACCTTACTATGTGCTTCATATGTATATTTTATACAGAAACAGAGATACAATATCTCTCACAGTCTGAAAAATGGTGTCACATTTTCATTTAGACACCATTAAAGTGGACAAAGCTTAATGCTTCATTCTGCTTGCTTGAAAATAGCTTAACAAATTCAAATGCAAGGACAGCAGTAATTCTGGGATGGTGTTATCCAGGTATTTGTTAAATGCAGCAATGTTATACCTTTCAGTTTGGCTGTGTAGCTCTGCTCCTGGGATACTCAGATCTACACAAGCATGACACATACTTGTCTACCATCTCAAAAACCCCTTTAAGATGGAGCCTGTGATACAAAACTATTACATGATGGCATATAAGTGAACTTATATCACGGATGTGCTGGGGTATGCCTCAATGAAATCCCCATGGTAATACAAGAGGTTGCTGTTTCTGGCAATAGTGTTAACAGGCAAGATGTGGTCATGAGCAGTGTGGTACTGTAAGCTACAAGAATGAGCACTAATCTGTTTATAAAGACTACTTGACCAACTTATGGCTATAATGATTGATAGGTGTATGGAGCATGTGACTGAAAATTATATTTGTGCCTGAACATGTTTGAGAATTCATTTATGATGTGATATGGGCTTCAGCTGCAATTGTAAACAGGCTATTTAGACATTTAATTTAATCTTTAGTCTCTTCATCTCTCATTGTTGGAGACTTTAGCATGGTTTCATTGCATAGTAAAGATATCATTTAGATAGATGTATAGCTTTCCATAAAGCTACAAATAAATCCATATTCACACAGTATAAAGGTGCAATAATGATACTGCAGTAGCAAATATAAGTTCTGATTATTGTTTTCCCTCGTGTTTTGTTAACTGGAAAACAAGGGCATTCAGTTATCATCCAGATACAGTAACTATGTTAATATGGATGAAGATTAATAGGATCATTTGAGTTGGATGACCCAATATTAGTGACATACTAATCACCATGATCAGGCTACCAGAATCACATATGTAGATATATCTGATCATACTGTACACAGGAAAAGAGGTCATGTGTTTCTATCTTCCTTCCTCTTACTTCCCTGCCCTCTCAGACATCCACTCCTCCCCAGATTGAGAGACCCACCAAGCAGCGTGAAAAGCTATTATCACCAGCCTTTCTTCATCTTAACTATGATGCTTAGGCAAGCATCTGCATTAATCAGGGAGAGAGAGGGAGGGTGGGAGAGAGCAAAGCAACAAAGAGATCAGACCTGAGAATACACAGAAGAGGCCACCAAGTGGACCACAAATCACCCTCTTATCTATTCGAGATGAAAGACTTGTTTTCCCTCAGCCAGTAAACACAATTATGCATCTGAACATACTCTCAGAAGATCATTCAACAACAAATCTTCTCCATCTCTAATTATGCCTAATATAAGCAGATAAGAGCTATGCCCAGGCAGTCTAGTAATATATTACCTTCGTGGCAAGTGCATACACCATTCAAAATCTGAATCGCCTTATTTAACAACTAGCCTACAAACAATGTGCAAGAATTTCTTTTGATAACACTAGTACAGAGATGCATATAAAAATGGTGTACATTGCCTTCAATGGAGAAGGGACCAATGTTATTACCCAAACTGACTTTAAAATGGCTTGATGCATAAATTTATATTGTTTGTCTAAATGTGTTTTGCAAACCGAGATTCCATTTTAGCATCAACAGCAGAATGCATGAGTGCATTTTGCACATTAGTTCTAATAGACAAAGGTAGGATTGATATTGTGGCAACACAACACATGCAGTCCAAATGGATGGCACCAGTGAAGACAGCAAGTTGCATATCCCTCTAAAGAGATACTGTAAATTCCACAAGCAGTCATAAGGTATTAACCAGTTGAATGGAGTGTCTGGCAAAACACTGAGCCAAATTAACATGAGGTAAACCAAGTGGGATCAAAAATATGAGCAGGTTTATAAATGGTTTGGGCTGCTTCAGTTAAACATACTATACATTTTCACAAGGGCAAAGATGGAAATTAAGTGTTTTCTCACACACTGTCTGAAAGGTACTTTGTTGTGGAGTGGGTTGAGATCATTTGCACATCTGTCTCTCCCAGGCGAACTGAGTTGTGTATGGTTGGAGCAGATTCTCACCTCAGCGTTAAGCAACCCTCCCATCTCAGTCTCTCTCGCTGGGTGACTCACCTTCCACTATGCTCTTGCAGATCCAGCATGGTCTGAGCTCACCATTTGAGCTTCCATTAACACTGAACTGTGAAGAAACCGGGGGCCGACCGAGACTCCCGGGCATCTATTTTATCCTCTCTGCATGTACCATTGAGAAACCAAGCCTCTGGGGAGAGCAGATGGCTCTGGTTTCATAGTGTTATCTCTGCTAATATGTGAAGGCAAGCAAACTACCCACTACTCCAATCCCTCCTCAAATGAACAGGCTGAAATGTAGGAGGGATGCTTGGCTCAAAGCGTGTACCGTGAAAACACTCCTTCATACTCAAGTGGTCAATGGACTGACTCAGGAAGGAAATAATAAGAAAAAAAGTGTGCCCTGGTGCAATTCTGATCTAAAGCTTTGACCTAATGACAAATCTGCATGACTTTAAACAATAACTTTGGTAAATTCTCACATTGCAAGGGTTTTTCTAAGAAGTCATGGTCGCTCTCGAGTGACTTCGTGTCTTAGTTGGTCGCAGTCATTTGTTTTTCACACTTATGTCTGTGATTGACAGCCTGGAAAAAATATCTCTGTAAAATATACTGTACAGATGATGCAACAGAATACTTCAGATTGTCTTGATGATAATTTTGGATGTGTGTATCTGAGAAAATAGGTGTAAAACCATTGCACAAGATGGTGGCAAGGTGACTCATTTAGTGTAAGTAGAAATAGGCTGCTCATGAGTGAGAATAGAATGATTGTAGGGTGGCCAGGTTTTCAAAATTACAGTGGATTTCACTTACTCAGACATGTGAATACTTCTAAATGACCCATGTTCATGATGTGTACTGGTACCCTAACATTTTGCTCACTGGTCTCGTAATCGTCCATTTGATGATTGGGTTTTTCACATATTATGTTTACTGCCTCTTTTGGAGTTAGTGTTCAGCTGCAGTCCATGAACCTCCAGGGGGAAAGAATGCTGGCCTCATTTTATGTACACCAACATGGTTCTCCCATAGCCTTAGCCTTTCCTGTCTTCCTGTTCTGTTTCCCCTGAGATTTAATGAGGTTTGCTGCATGAGGTAGCTGGACTGAGGCTTCAATCTTGCTAACTTTGTCCACCATCCAGTTTTCTATTGAATAGGTTACTGCTGGAAATCGATTGGTCAGCCTTAACACTCAACATTGTGATTTAATGTGTGCTATACCTTTATTGATCTTCTTTCCCTGTCTCCATTCCCTCAATCCCTCTCCTTCACACATATGTCCAATTTCTGTACCTACATTCAAAGAGACATGGACCAGATGTGGAGATCCCTTCTTAAGCTACGAGTCTCCTTCTGTTTGTAACAATGTGCGTTGTTTGCTTGGTGCTGCCTCAGTGGGCATGCTTGCGAATCAGCAGTTGGAAGAAAACATAAATAATGACCTGTTGAATCGATATATCACCCTAGTGCTGACACTTTCCAGTGGTGAGGTGTATAAATAGAGGTTATGAAGCTGATGGTGTACATTGGGCAAAGGGCACGGGAACATTTGTTCCCCTGTGGGAAACTGTCCTCCTGCTTCTCCATCCATCCATTGCTCAATGTGTCACCAACTACCTCGTACTCTGACATTCAGACACGTGCATCAGTTTGTTTTACAGGAGAATTCTCTCAGCTCATGACAGACACCTTCATATGACACTCCTGACATGGTGAAAATTCAGACATAAATGTCATTTTATTCGTACTGTAATTCAAGGAATTGCGCAGTGCCCTGAGTGAATACACATTAATCATTAGAGCAAATGGAAGCGGGAGTGTCACACTTCACCCATTGAGCAACAGATGTTCAGTGCACAGCACGCTTTTCAGGTGCTAATTAAAATGGGTAAGATCTTCATAAATGTGATGGAACAGAGGGCTTTCACTGTCTCTAAATATTTCAGTAAACCCATTACACTGGTGTGCTGGTATTGACAGGGAACTAATGTATATATTTAGCCAGTTTTGTGCCAAGAAGGCCAAGGTTTCTAGTGTAACAGTAACCTGAACTTAACCAAAGAAACGACCATATGAGACTATTCACTTCAACTTATAACATCCGCATAACAACAATTCCATTTTTATATGTTTAATATAATATTGATTATTTGAATTATTGAGTTTGATGTTTATTTAAAATGTATTTAATACATTTTTGAAATAAATTATTAATAAACAAATTACATTTGTGTACAAAATTGTGATAGCTATATTTGTGTTGATCAAGGAGTGTTTCTGTTAGCCTGGTCGTTAAGATATATACAATGCCATATCTTTCTCTCTCTTCCCATTTTTACCTGTATTTCTACACTGTGCTACCTATTAAAGACAAAAAGTCTGGCAAAAAAGATCATTTGGTCCATCATTAAATACAACTGCATGTTCAACTTCCTTGAGAAACATCCTGTGTTTAATCCCAGCAAAATCAAAAGTCATAAGAAATCCACATTAAATTGATTCTCAACAGTATATAAAATAAACATAAATAAATAAATAAAACAACGTGAAAAAAATGGGTTGATACAACAGCACTTTTCTCCTTCTATGTCACTGCGCCACATATGCTTTTAATAAAGACGTATAATACGGACAAAAATTTTTGATAATAATAAATAAAATGCATATCTTTTCCTTTCATTTTTATTTACTGTACATTTGACAGACTCTGCTGTCCAACATTAATGCTTTCAAAACTGACATATTTGGGTATCAAGTGATACATGAAAGACGTGTACATACTTTACAGTGTTATCTTTGTCCTGTGAACTGTCTGGAAGAGGAAACCATTAAAAGGTCTCCCTCACACCAGGGGCGTGTGTATACTGTATATGCGGGTGAGATGAAGGGAGCTGGGAGTGTTGGGGTAGGGGGGTGGGGGGATCTTTGCTGATGCAAGTTGGCGTCAGCATTTCAGACCCTTTTTTCATGGGAGCTGGAGACAGAGGAGCTCCCTCAGCTCCTCTATTTCCATTAATCCCCTACTTTCCTGAAGGAGTGGAACAGGTGAATATTTCACGCTGACTGCCCAGAGAGAGGGATGAGGCATACGGGTGACGCTAGACTCCATTTATAATGGATGGTTCGAGAAGGCCGAACTTGTCTCATAGAGGGTAAAGAATGATCTCAAGGGGATTCCTTCTCATACTTATATTCGTCCGGCACCATCTTTGCTTTGACGGTCACTCTGGACAGTTGTTATTTGTGGACTGGACATGATGCCAACCCAGCCCCACAGTTTTTGCCAGAGGAACCAGGTCATTTCTTTAAGTCCAGCAGTCTCCTCTGTAAGTCATTATGTGAAACAGTTATTGCTGGAGTGGGAAATTAATGCTAGACACTGGCTGGTTGTTAGAAGCTGGTTAGTATTTTTCAGTATTTGTCTGTTTGCCACTTTGGCATCCTGTTTTATTTTAAAAATCTAGTCAAGTCTTGTCACTTTCTTAATAATTGCAATAATTAACCAGCCACCATTACTGGGGAAAAAATCGTGTTGTTATAAAGTCCATTTTAAACTGTATTAACTTGACAACGATCCAAACATCCATCTATCCATCCATTAGCTATACCGCTTATCGTGTGCGGGGTCACAGGGGGCTGGAGCCAAGCTTGATTACTAATGTCTACAAAAACTACATTTGTATTACCAAAATCATATATATCAGAGTATTTACTTACACACACGGACATAACAACACATTGGAGGTACAAACTGTTATGTTTTGCACTATTTATGTATGTTTAAATTTACATATCCTACACTATTTAGTGGTGCGATCTGATACTAAAGTTACTAAAAAAGATACTAAGATTCATTGTTATGTCCTAGCCCTGTTTAAGATACCATAGTCTTAGAGCACATTAAGTTTTAAATGTGCAAGAATTTTCCCTGTTTTGTCTTATTTTGAGTCATTATTTACTATATTTTAGAGACGATAGGTGATGTAATTGTTTTCGTGTTATAAGTAAGAATTCAACACCAGAGGATTCTCCTCAGCTATCTTGTCTTGTCATAAAATATTGAAGTCTCATTGAAATTGCAGGACTGCAGTGGTTGTGGTTTCACACTGGGACCTTTTTTGTGTTTTGTGTATCTGAGTGTTTTGCATCTTGGTGTGATTTATGTACATGAATGCGCCTGCGTCATTGTGTCTGCATGGGTGTATGTGTAAGTAGGGGTAATGTTGGGAGGGGATGTCTTTCATTGGTGGAAGTTTAAATATATTCAGGCTTTGGTCTGAGAGCCAACATGCCAGTGCACAATGTCACAAAGGGGTTTTTGATGGAAAGGAGAGGGAGAAGAAAAAGAAACGAGTGGTTTTGGGTCAAAGCATTGGATATCCTTTCAAGCCTGAACACTCCACTGGGCATTTCAGCAAATGTCAAAGTCACTTCTGGCTGTGGACAGACAGCCTAATGGACCACAGCACAGTTTGAGTGTGGGAGGGTGATGGAGGAGGAGGAGACAGAAACCAAAGAAAAACATAAAGGAAAGATGGTATATGCAACTTTTTTTGGCCATGTCCAAAGCTTCCGCAGTTGAAGAAGACTAAACAAATTCATGAGCTTGCCAAGACACTGCTCACCACCTTTCACTCTTTGCTTTGGCAGCTCCTGTGGTTTATTTTCCTTTTTTTTATGCTCTGCTTTGTTGTTGAGACACGGGAGAAACGACTCATGAATAGGAGTACAGCTCCAGCTGTCTCTGCTCTCACTGACAAACATTGGAGGCACTCGGAAAAGCACAAAGCTTGAAGGATGATGACGATGAGCTGAAGGCCTCCTTTTGGCTCATATATCCAGCCGCGCAGTGTTTTGACATGAGAGAAACAAGCCAGAAATTAAAACATGATCAGGATGCAAGCCATGAGAGTGCTTGAGAGGAAATTGTTGATGAATACTTTTCCATACAAGCATCTGACAGTTGCCATGTTGGACTATTTTCTCATAAAGTATACTTGTCAAATTTAATCCCCATATAATACTGGTACATGTGTATGCCTGCTATCTTTTAGACAAATGATATTCTATTGAGAACCATGATTGTCCACAATGTATGCATACATACAGCAGGATAGACATGCACATATACACATTTATTGGTGAAGCATTACGTCTACATTTAAAGGAACTTCTCAATCAAACTTCTCATAATTTTTTCAAAGCCAGATACACTAACATTGTCATGCTATTGCCTCCTCATCTAAAGCTCTGCATGAGGTAGTGTACTAAGTGATTTAATTGGCAAAGCAAGGATTGGTTGGAACATCCTGAACATACAGACCAAGAGCAGACAAGTGGATTATGCTGTGGTGGATTAGTCCTTCAAGGTATTTAGGTGACACAGTTGTGAGTTACAATGAGGGTAACACCAAGATGAAATATCCCAGTCATTAACATTACAAATGCTTCATATGTTAAACAGCAACATACAAAGTGGCCAAATTCATGTTTGACCTAAACAACCACCATGCATTTTTTTCCTAGTAAAAAAAATAATATTAAACAGAATTTACAAATTGTTTTGAAATGATATTAGAAAGGTATTTATTATCATCTTCCCAACTTTCGCTATGCCTTCATTAATACAAATTTTAGCCTTGGTGCGGGCAAATCATTAATGCTGATCAATCATTTGATATGAACTACATTATAGCCTATAGTGCGCCAAAAGAGGAATGACCCTCTGTGTGAAATGACCTTAAAATGACCCAAAAAAACCAACCTAACTTGATCAAAACATGACAGGTAAGTGCTCAAAAAGTACTGTTACTGGTCAAAAGCTTTAGAACACCCCCATTTTTCCAATTTTTCTTGAAATTTCAGCAGTTAAAGTCCAGTGAATAACCTTAAAATTGTACAAAATTGTACCTTGGGCGGTAAACTGCCCAAGGTAAAAAAATGTTAGGTCACCAAAAATGGAATAATCATGTAAAAACAAGAAGATCCCATGATTCCTTGTTTTTAAAAACTCCAATGTGTTTCTATATTTTAATTTCAGAAACAGTGAGACACTGAATTATGTACATTTAAACAACTGCTGGAAAACTTAAGGTGTTCTAAAGCTTTCTACTGGTAGTGTACATGAAAGTTTTCATACTTCAAAAACAACAATAGCATATTACATTAATGTATTTGGAAGACGTAGTAGAGATAAACATGCACTATTCCTTAAAGGAGAGTAACTGTCTTAAGACAGACATTGTCTGAGTAAGAATACAATAAATAAAATGGAAACAAATGTGGATACACTATATATATATCTGGCTATCCAAATCGTTTTCAGTAACACCTGAATGTGCTGTGTGTTATAGCAACCTCAGTAGGAAACCTACAGCAGTGAACCAAATGCAGATAAAACTGACTTCAATCTATCCGTTAAAGAGGGGAACTTGCAAAAAGAAAGAGAAGACTGTACAACTTCTAATTACCTCAGCCTGTCTAATCTGTAATTATATCTTCACTCAACACAGAGGTGTTGCAGCCAAAAACAGTGGCCATCTGTTTATTAAAAGCAGTCGCTTGAAGAGCACTGTTCCACCTGGCCGCTGTTTACAGTGCTGTCAACAATACCCTGTGCACATCGTCTCAATTTACCCTGACAACGCTGCTGTTGCCCTCAAACTCCCCTCAACAGTCAGACACACACTTGGCTCTCATTAATTTCGATGTACCAATGTATGCACTCTAAAGGACTGGTAGACATTTTGCTGACTATGTGTATCTGCAAAGGAATATCTTTTTGTGTCTCTGAGGTAATGGAAAGAATGAGCTGCTAGAACCCCTTTATGCTTTCTTCATAACAAAAAAGTCAAGCTTAATATGCATTCAATGCGTTCTATTAATGAATAATAATGCAATATATATACTTGATCATTTTTTTTGCTTCTCAGCCCAAGAAGTCAGATCATTTACACAGAGATATATTTTTTAAATGCACTGATGACTTTAACTCCAAAGACCCACAAAACCCACATAACTTTATTTTACATTCTAGCTGACATCCCAAAGTTTCCAAAGATACCAAATTTGTCAGTGAATATGCATATAAAATGATCCACAAGACAAAATTTTACCATTTGATGGAATGAAGCAGCCATGGTTGTCATGGCTGCTTCATGGGAGCCTATACAGTATCAGTATTTCGCTTGGTGTAAACATGCTAGAGCCTTAATGACTAGATGGAATAAGCTCATGAAAAACAGATATATAATTCTTTCAGACGATGTGGAGTGAGGCAAATTTGCTGCAAAATCATAGAAGTCAACTATATTTGTTGCACGGGTGTTTACATTTTAGGACAAAACCCCAATAATCTTAGTTTTGAGCACAGATGAAGTTCTGAGAAGCCAAAATAAGGACTTCTGTCTAATGGGAGGAAATCTCCTTCTGTGTAATTAAATAATCAGATTTGTGATTAAATATGAGAATAATATAAAACTGTCTTTTTAAAAAGCTTGGGCAGGTACAATCAAAGCTTTTTAAAAAGAGCGTTCGTAATGCTTTTGCTGTAGGTCTGACTATTCTTGTGACACCATTTATTTGGAGATTTAAAGCCATGCCTACTTTCTCTGATATAACAAACACACACAGCTGACGTTGCTTTATGACCTTGTAAACTCTCAAAAAACGTATACTATGATCGATGTCAACCACATTATTTGTGCACTGCATTTCTGGATGACTTAAGGTGTGATGGCTCACACCTTGAGTGAGCTGGACCACAGTCAGGCCAGTTTGGAGATAGGCATCTATCCTTCAGATACACATCGATGACTTTGTCTGACTGTCTGATTGTTGTGCTGGGACCCTAGCTTTGATGGCTTGGCTGGTGGGATAAGAAAAGGCCAAAGTGATGGAAATCTGGAGTCTGTTTTTGCCAACACTGTCTCTGGGTATTGATTTTGTCTGGAAACCTTCAAAGAGGAAGCATTTATGTCTGAAGCACGAAACAGGAGAGAAGTGCAGAGATACTATTGAGACAGTTGGAGTGCAACTAATGTAGATTTGGCTCAGTAAGTGGGCTTGCCATTGAAAGGAGTGGGCAGGCCCCCCTCTCTGATTGTCATTCTTTATTGTAACTTTGAAGCCAAGTAAGCAATTTTCCTTCTTAAGGGTATACTGTATTTATTGGTACAACTTGATTGCAGTCTAATATACTGTGCATCACGCTTAACTTTAATATAGTTTTCTTGTAGACGATAATAATGTTTTTAGCTATCTAGGCAGCAGATGCATTGCTTTTGCTACATGCAACACACACATTGCTTTAATACCAGTGTGAGAATGTTCAAATGATCACAGGAAGAGTGTCTGAGAACAAGATTTTACTACCAAATTGCCCAACATGATCTGAATATTTCTGAAAAGGTAAAACACTCCCATCTGGTACACCAAACTGGATAAAAAAAAAAGAAATAAACAAAAAAATAAAAAGAATTATATGCATGCTCTGCCACTTATACATGCACAATCAGTGTCAGACTCCTTTCAAAAATGACTCTGGCAGCAGTGACACCCCACAACAACAGGATGATATTTTGAGTTTTCATACAGATTATGTGAGAAACAATGAAAGTCAGGGCCATTTATCATGTCTCTGAGTGGCTCTGTCTTTGCAGTGGACAGGAAATGTGTTCTGTGACATTTGGCCACATCATCTTGAATTATTAGCGCCTTCGGAGAGGACACAGGATTTATCACCGCTTCTGTCCCAACACCTTATGATGCCACACCAAGCAGGACTTGTGAGTCTCCTCCAGTCGAGCTGTGACAGGCAGCCTGTGCAGGGCACACAAACCAGTAATTAACAACTTTATCCTGGGTAAGATCATGTTAAAACTCAACATTAAATATTACATGGATTCCCTCAATGTGAAATCAACATTTAAATTCTATTTGGTTCCATCACTTCATTTCATATTAGAAGGTGTATACATTCAGATTGGAATAGCAGAAGAGGTTCTGCATAATCACAGCTGCAGTCTTGACAGTAGACTGCAGCTGTCAGCACAAATTTCAATGGCTGGAAACATGGTGACAGTGTCAAACAGTTTGCTACAGCATCGCAGGAAACCCAAATATGATGACAAAGCTAGGTACCAAAATTGAACAATTTCACATATACGTACATTGGAGCCTACAGACAACTCTCCAACACATCAAAACTCATGTGAAAACATTGTTTGCATGACAATCCTTTTTGTTTGCTGTGTTTTTGTAGGACAATCTAATTTTCTTATTATATACAGTAGATAGTGTTGATCAAAGTTACATTTCTGGTATGCTGAGTACACTAGCAGCTGTTTTGTTTTTCCATAAGTTCACAAGCATTCACTTATTCATACAACTGTTTTAGTTATAAAGAGGATGTGGACATATTCAAAAATGCCTGCCAAAGTAGACCTTCTCCAAGAAAAGCTGGCACTTGGACGCATTTTCCATCTTTGACAGGAAAAAACTTTGAGAGTTTCCAAAGGTGGTGATGTTGGAAGTTGAAATTTGTGGTATAAAATTAATTTACCTTTTTTGACTAAATGTCTTTAGGATGGTTAACTTGGACATGTTTGAAACAAATGGTCTTGTGGAAGAAGTTTGGAAAGAAGAACTAAAAATCTTGGAAGGTAAGAAGTCCAGGAGGTACAATGTGTATGCAGCTTACACCAGCTGCATTTCTACTCCATGTTGCCCACATGTGTGTAATTATCAGAGTCTACCCTTCTATCCAGGGAAGCATTACTGGTCAAGGTGCTGAACTGTTAGCAGCAGCACAGGTGGTTTGTTATTGCTTGTCCAGGGAGCTGAACCCCTGTGGCTGCTGATTGGTGTGGAGCTGTATGGGTCCTGAGGAAAAGAAGCTTTGTCCCAGGGTTACTGTGAAACTGCAGGTAATGATTGAGCAGTGTCTTGCTCAAGGACACTTTGACACGATAGATAGCTGCCTTTGGAAACTGGGATCTAACTTGACACATGCATGTTAAGTCGTATTGTGCTTATGCTACCAGCATGTACTATCAAACAAAAATTGTGCAACCTATATCTATTACAAAGTCCTGTGCTTTTTTTGTACCTCAATAATGGTGTTTTCTAGGGCTGTGTGTACCCACATTGCTCTTTGTTGTTCTCAGACCTGTGCATGTTCAGATCCTTTGCCATGTGGCCTCTATAATCAAAGTCTCAGCCCCAGCTAAATCAACAAGAGAATCACAGGCAACCTTTCAAAGGGGGACTTCACTCCCCTGGATGTAATCTGCTCAGATAAACCTGCAGAGGCCATTTTACAGTTACACTCTGAGGAGAGATAATCCTACCTGGTGTCACATCAGAGGAGGGGAAGGCTGTTGAGGTTATCTGTGCAATAATGATCGCCCCTGGGACTTCCAGCACCTGAGACACTATAACCTGATAGCCTGGTCGACGGTACCCTGTCACTGTGTGGCCAAAGGCTCTTTCTTTTCTCTTTCTCTTGTTCTAGCCGTTGCGTATGGCTTTGTCTCTACCATAGCTAATCTTTGCCTGTATGAATTGTTTTCATGCTCCTGCTTCTGGCTGTTCATCCAGCTTTTAGGAGAGTATTTTGTGTGAATATTAAAGCAAATTTCATGTATGTACTGCATACAGGCATGCATGTGCATGTATATGTGTTGGGTGGATTGGTTGCAAGTTGGATGACTCTGAAGCAAAAGGTAATAGATGACAGGTAACAAAAAACTACACTCAGAGGCAAACATTCTGGATGTAGAGAAAACTGACTTGAACCTTGATGGCTGTGGCCAAACAAGTTTGTTCAAGATGGTAAAAGTGTGATAATGACGAAATTTTTCTTTGAAGTATTATTATTATTAGAGTTTTATAGCTGTTAGATCGAAATGGAAAGTCCAAATGGGTTTTTAACCTTGACTGAGATGGAAAAGTTGACGTATCTGTGAAAACAAAATGTGACAAAGTGACATGGAAACAGACTTAATGAATAACTCATGATGTAAATGAAGCATGCGACTTATTAGTCACTCAAATGGTTCGATGGTACCTGACATGATGCACTCAATTTTTTTTTTATTATTTGCATAATAAAAGTGGATGGAATTGCGCATAAATTTACATTTTCTTTCCTGTTTGGTTGGGTTCTTGGTTACATATGTACTACATTTGGATGGAAACCTGACTAGTAACAAGAGTAACGATAAATTATATTATCACACCAGGTTACCACTAGAGACCACTACGTTTTTGTGCATAAATTTTCTTTTTGATGACCAAATGTTATATTCATCTATTGCCAGGGTATAGCCCAATAATATACTGTTGCTACCGGCCCTGCTATCCTTGGCTGTCGTTCTATTTCCTCGGAACTGTGGTGTTGTGACAAGTTGTGCCAGGGTGCTGGGTGAAGCTGGGAGAAGTAATGAAAACAAATGGTTGTCATAATGAACACTGCACATCATATTGCACTGACTCCATAATAAAAACCCAGACAAGGAGCTTTCATCATGGCTGACATGGTATAGAGGGGAGACACTCCACCTCGGCTTATACTTTTTCATATTAAAAGACTGTGATGCTGTGACTTATGGTTCAACTGTTCCCAATTGAAAATGTGTCAGATATGGTACTATACACCTATCATCTACATACACACACACACACACACACACACACACACACACACACACACACACACACACACACATATATATATATATAGGGGAGGGTGGGTACTGCATTGTTGTTATGCTGCCAGAGTTATTTCCCATTGGGCCCACTAAACGTAAAAATGAGTCTGGTAAGGTAAGTAGTGGTTTTTAGATAAAAGTTCTCAGAAAATGCCAGTAGATATGTGATTGTTTTCATTTTCCCACAGCATTTAATAAAGTTGGTCAAGATAGTTTGTAAAGATAGTTGTTTGAGGCCAGCTAATCAAAAAATGATCAGCAGATGTACATGACATACAAAATTATTGTTCAAATACATAAGTTCAGGAGATACAGTCTCAGCTTCCAGAACTCGATGAGGCCTACAGGGAGTCTGGATCATAAGATTTCCTTGACGAAATAATGAAGTTATGATAGGAATATGATCAAATTCTTAGTAAGCAGGTGAGCAGTCTGTAAACTGAAACAGAGACATTTTGAACTGTGTGATAAAGCAGACAGCTTAAAGGTTTGCAGGCTGAAAGGGCAATCTGTAAGACTTGCTGCACCTCTGGGCATATGGTTACAGATCCTAAACAAATAAATGATAGGTTTGTGGAATATTATGTTGTAGTCCTCTAGGTCCATAGTTACAGACTCTGAAATCGCAGACTTTCTTGGATGTATAAAAATGCGAAAACTCAGCACTGATGCCAGGAACAAACTGGATACTGCATTCACTCTTGAAGAACTCATATCCGCATTAAATTCCTTTCCTTATGGAAAAGCTCCTGAATCTGATGGTTTTGGGATTGAATTTCATAAAACATATGTAGATGCGATTGCACCATACCTGCCGCAGATGATTAGATGCTCCATGGATAATGGAATGTTGCCTGACTCATTGTATGAGGGAAATATATGTCTTCTATTGAAAAGTTACAAATCTGATCCAGCCTCCTACAGGCCCTTATGTTTGCTAAACAATGACCAAAAGATAATTGCAAAGGTTTTAGCCAATCGGCTGAAAAAACACATGGGTTTGCTTATCCTGATCAAAGGGGTTTTGCTCCTGACAGATATTCTCTCTCAGATGTTCAATGCTTGTTAAATGTAACATACTCAGTCAAAACGCTTAACTCTGCTGTCATTTCTTTCGATCCTCAACAAGCTTATCACCAAGTCTAATGGAACTATTTGTTTTTTGTTCTTAAACACTTTGGATTTGGTGAGAAATTCATGGCTCTGCCTACAATACTTTGTGTGTCCAAGATTGCCCCGTCTTAATCAACTGTGATAAATATATTCAGTTGCAGTTACATCACAGGACCCAGCAGGACGGCTAGCTTTCACCTATGCTCTTCAACTTAATACTTGAGCCTCTGGCTATTTCTAGTAGGGCAGAGTTCAGCATCAAACTTCATTCCTTTACTAGCCAAGGGCTGTCTCCAGTGGTGGAAAGCAACACCAGTGTTTACTCTTGTTTTGCTTCCAAGTTGTAGATTGGAGGCTAGCAGGCCAGAGGCGAGCCGACTGACGTGTAGGCTGGAGGCTAGCAGGCAGGAGGGGAGCCGACTGGGTTGCAAGCTACCTATACTGTATCGCTTTGAACAAATCTGATTAACAAAACCCTTGCACTTCATAGGTTTAAAATATAAAATTAAAACATGCAAAAACATTAAATACAAAGAAAAAACTCATTGCCTAGGTGTCAGATTTGCATTGTGACATTGCATTCACTGCAGCAGCTGCTGTAATGTAGGTGCCACCGATTGGACAGCGACTGTATGTCCAGAACTGCAGGACTGACCCTGTGTGACCCTGAGACCATAGCGTCCGCCAGGAAAAAAATGCCATAGAGTGCCTTCAAGTCAGTATTGATAACAATACATTACATCATAACATTACATTACATCATAAGTTTCCATATGTTGCAGTTGCTCTATGCTACCCTTTGGAATTCTGATTTACAGTAGTTGCCAACTGAATTGTTGGTGCATCAGATTGTTCACTACTTGACAAGATTTTGAATGAATAAGAACAGTTGCTGAAAGTCATGTAAGTTTACATCAGGGCCACTGGGAACCTGGTTTTCCCAAATTGAGATTTGTGATTTAAAATAGGAAGAATCTGATACTGAAATGGAGAGGTGGGAAATAAAGGTATAGGCATTGAACTCAAACTCTATATATAATGTGCACATTTGCACAGTTTGTACAGATTTTAGAAACTTTATTGAGACTGCACTGGCCTCTCCAGCCTCTAGGCCACCATCATCCCCCTATGTACTTGTTTTGTATACACTGTGGGATAAAGAATGCATTTCTTCTACTGATCACAAATACGGTACATGCATTATATCGTGTTTTTTTTCTCTGAGTGTTAACGTCTTGAAGATGTGCAGTTGTTCTTCTCCTAGAGCCTGGCTGTCACTTCCTACACATAACAAGTCATACTTGTTCACTCTTTGATGTGGGATCGCTGACTCATGTTCCACCTCCTCCTCCACTGCTGCATATCTGTAACATCAACTTTTCATGTGTACTTTGACTCCCTTGATCTTTACCCTTGTCTAATGCCCCACCTCGGACATGAAGTTGTCTCTGTGGCTCAGTGGTTCTTTAAAAGCCATCATTTTATCCTCACACAAACAGCAAGCAGATAGAGAGGAAGATCAAACTTAATTGGGATGGTTTAGCTGGCAGTGACAGCAGAAAGTGCCTTGCATAAAAGGAGGAGAAAGACCAGATACCTCTCTGTCAACTTTGCTTAAGGACAACAATATTTAAATCCTATCCTACTCCCCAGGTGCTTTGTGAGCTGCACTGTTATGGCATGCAGCACGCAGAAGGAAGAGAGGAGGATTAAAACAAACAGTAAGGTAAACTACTCACTAATTAGGATGGATTGCCCACTCCCCTCCGTTTCCCACACACTCCCTAACTCTTTTTTCTCTCATTTCCTGTCCTGCAGTGATACAGGGGAGAATCTTATGGCTGTGCTCTCCTTTCATGTGGTTGCAGGAAGGAACATTGCGGTATCTTTCCTTCCCTTGGGCTGAGGAGATGACAGACACTGACAGCATCGTGTGAATATCGGTACCCACATCCAGTAGCTTTATTTCAATGAATTTTGTGCACATGGTGAACTGAGGCTAAATTTAAACACACATACCCTGACAGCTCCTCACAGCAGTCGCATTATCCATGATGTGCTAAGGCAATGGGGGAGAAACCAGCAAAGTGTTGTACCTTCAGTTTTCCTCGCCTCCCCCCTCAGCCCTCTACCATACCAACAACCCATCAGCCCTGCATCCACATGTATTACCTCATTTTGTTGTTTACATTAACACACTCCTGGCTCTCCAACCTCTGCCCAAAAAATAGAAAGCTAAAGCTGTTAGTGGTCCCCACCATTAACCTTGTTATTTCTCACCCTCTCCTTTATGTCTCACCCCCTCTCACGTACAAACATATACAGATGCCTTTTACAGCACGCTGCTGGGGGAAATAAAAATGTTCCTCTGTATTGAGCTGTGGCTGTGTTGGATGTCTGAGGATGGGAATGTATGATAAAAGGAAGAAAGGCTCTACTGTGGAGGCTCTGGGGAGCACAAGCCGCTCTCACTTTCACAAGAAATGGCACCTTTAGATCTCCGAGCTGCAGCACAGGGCTGTTTGCCTGGAGAAAGTGACCCTGTTGTAGCTGTTTGTACTCAACGCTACATCAAGGTGGGCAGTAATGTCACCATCAACTGATTTGAAGAGTCACAAACAAGCCAATAAAACATGTACCACGCAGTCAGGCCGCAGAGGCAAGCAAATCATAAATCACCACTTAGAAGTTTTACAGAATAACTTAGCAACTACAGCAACTTGATCACAGTTACTATAGCAGCAGAAAGTCATAAGATGGATTCCCTTCGCAAAGCTGAGCGGCATCAGTGTCTAATAGCCTGAGCAGCGAATGTTTGCTGCTTTTAAAGGAAGATTGAACACATATGTTGCTCCAAGATCATTATTAAAAAAATCAATAATGAACATCATAAAACCAAAGCAGAAAAAAATCTAGACAAAATCCTTTTAGGTCCCCATTGAAAATACTCAGAATAATATGCCTAATGGAGTGAACATGTTATGTATAATATTCAGATGTATTTCTGCAGAGGAAGTGCTGCTTTTTGATCATGGACACAGTGTCCCATGAAGGCAGAGGCACCATTAATGAGGAGAAGGGAATGACTCAAGGGGGGCTCTTGGCAGCTTTATTACAGGGAAATTATACTGAGAGGAACTAATTATACACAATGAATTCAAAATTACAGTTTTAGGAATTACTTAGTTGAGGTTTGCAATTAACAACCTCTGTGTGTTATTTCAAACCTACCATATACATATGTCTGGATGAAAGCAATGTCTGCATTATATCCATGTAAAAAGCGTCCCTTAATCAAAACAACAACATTTAAGTAGGTAGGTTCCATCCAGTATCCTGAATGTTTTCTTTTTTGAATCACTCTACTTAGCCTGGTTCCAGGCCTCTAAATCCCCAAATCTCCGATTTGTTCTGTAATTCAAATAGGTCTGGTGCAGTGCCCACTGACGGCTGTTTCCCACTGTTAGAGAAACAACTGACCAATCAAAGCTTAGTGTGTGGGGGGGGTTGAACTGGGAAAATCATCTTCCTGCATAGCTACCTAGCTATGTTCATAAAAAAAGCAACAGAAAATCGCTACAAGCGTGGATGTACTCCACTGCACAACTTGTTGGAAGTTGACTTCCAGAAATAATAACTCTTAAATTCTAACCAGTCAGAGAAGGCCCAAGTCAGGGGTAATCAATACGTTGGCGTGCTTCTGGTCTAATACTCCTCATGCACCAAGGCTTCAGGCTAGTATTAGAAGCTGGAAGACGTCGCTATGTCTGAATCGCAGGCTAGCAAGCTCCCAATTCCTGCATTACCTGAGGCAGCATACAGGATGAGCATGTAGGTGAAGGGCTGGGTGGAGTTAATGGAGCAGGGAGAGGGAGGGATGGGAAGAGCTGAGTGGGTACCTTTGAGTCTTGCTTGATTCCCAGAACTTGCATATTGTAGCTGTAAGTTGAATGCCTGTAAACTCTTTTTGAGCTGATATAATTCAGATATTAAAGTCATGAAGGTAGCCACGTTGGTCATTACATAGTTTAATAAAAACACACGTATTATTATACACTTTAGATTTAAAACTCTATAAATACAGGCTTTGAATGTTGGTGCAGTCTGGTGTTTGTCATAAATGTCAGAAAATTTCCTGGATTTTTATCTAGCCTGGGCCAAGGTTTTCATGGCCACATGGTGAGTGCACATTACTGAAGTTACTTACTTTAAATTTAGTGTCTCTTGGTGCAAGAATGTTGTTGTCTAGATTCCTTGTGGTTGTTGTGCAAATGACAATTTTAACTTATATCAATCCTGACTGGGCAAGCATGTATTTACCTGCAACAACGGTTACTCACGATGACACCTGAAATAGCCTAGAGCAACCCCAGCCTTGAATGCCTTGCTCAAGGGGCCCATAGTACAGGTAATGGAATATCACTCACACAGCCAGATTTTGGTTTACAGTCTTAACTTGTTGCTATCTGTCGCAAACCTACTTCTCTAACCTGCCCTATGCCACCACCCAACTGGAGCAATAAATTGTTTCTGTTTACACTGTATCTGGGTGCCAATACCCTCCTGCTACAATAAAGTAAAATAAAGCTAAGAAAGCAATTTCAGGTTGGTGAAGCGCCACCTACAGAGGTCTATTACTTTACTGTCACAGTTGTGTGGTAGAAGGCAGGCACTTTGCAGAAAAGAAGAGTATTTACCTGGCAAGGAAGGCTTGTTTTACATTGTGCAACCTGTACCCTAAAACCTTACCTCTCTTGCTTCTACATTGCGAGACAAGCCAAACTTTAGTGATAAAGTGCCTGTTACATGCAGTTTCACCACCAGTGCCTTCCAGAGAACAAAGCATATAAATATAGATACAAACGAGAGATAAAAAAGAAAAAAAGCATTACAAAGTACAGAGAGTATGTGAGAGTGGATGTGAGACCAAAGGGCAACAGCAGGGCAGTTTGCATGAGAAGCAAAATCAATAACAAGACTGCAGCAAAGGAGAACCAAGGGAAAATAATTTCTTTGTAAGTTGATAGTAACTGTTGCACTATTCAAATTATTTTTTGGATTAATCCAGCTGTCTGGATAGGCTGAATGGAAAGGTTCTCCCAAACAGTAAGCAAATACTTATATCTGTCACGGCCCCGGCAGTGATTCTGGTTTTCCCTTGCGTTTCCTGTGTTTCTCCTGTTACCCTGTTTTCTGTTTTTGTTCCCCGGTTTTTTCTGTGTGTTTGTCTGTGTTTTGGGCATGGCACTCCTTCCGTCTCCTTCTCCCTGTCTCCTTCAGCCACTTGCCTTCAATCAGCCTACACACCTGCCTCTCAACTGCTCATCAAGTGTGCGGCATATAATTCCTGGTTCTACAGCCACTCCTCGCCAGAGCGTTGTTCTCACCAGTCCGGCACACTCCCAGGGCACTTAGTACTGTTCCAGTCTAAGTTAATTACTCATTTTTTTCCTTGTGTTCAGGATCACGCCTTGCTTCCTTGTAAGTGCAACCTGTTGAGTGCCACGCTCCATTTCCTCCGCCAGCTTCTTCCATTACTGCTCCACCACCAAGCATCTGCCTGCTCACTTTGCCATCACATCCACCTCCTCTTAAGTCTGCTGCCTTCCCTGCTTAACCTCCCTACATCCACTACATCCACTACTGGCCACCCCCATGCCATCCCCAGACTCTGCAACCTTCATCTCCTTGTGACCCACTATCCCCAAAAACTCCCCAAAAGCCCTCCCCCTCCGTTGGCATTCCATGACCAACAGTCACCCCCGGATCCCTGCATGCAGCCAGCACCTCCACCGCCTCTGCCCTTCCAACCTCTCCTCCCTACAACCCTCGTGCTCACAGCCACTATCCCTCACCTCCCCAGCCCTAAGCTCCCCTCCTCATTCAGCCTTTGAATAAACTGGTTCTTTGAGACTCAGTGTTTGCTGCATTTTGCATTTGGGTTCCTCTGCCTCTCGTGACAGTATCTACATTTGTCACCACCAGAGAAAAGGATGTTTAGTTTTCTTACTATCATGTTACTTAAAAGTCATCAGCTAGAGAAGCACTTACGTTTTATGTGGTCCTCTTAATGAAGATTATATATCCACTCATTCCATCATCTACATGGTAGAAAATTACTCTTGTTGCCTTCTGATGTTGCCAGATGTCCTAGCCAAGTGTAGGGTACATCCTACCTGCTCCATTGTTTGTATTTTCAGATGCACGGTAACAACATGCTGTTGAATTCAGAAAGATCAATCCCAATTCCCCACAGAGTACTAAATGTTACCTTACCCAAACTACTCAAAGTGCTTTGCCCGCTCACTTTAAAAGCAAAAATTTAACATCTGCCTGATTCCTGCTGATATTGCCACATACTGTATAAAAAACACTTTGCACGGCTTCTCTTTTTGTTGTGATTACATCTCTTTAAAAGTGATACATGCATCACTTGGTTGCTGACAACACTAGTGTAGTTTGACATTTGACAGAAATGTTTTGAATCCTAGCTGGATGTTTTGTGAGGCGTGTGGTGTTTGTAGCTTCTGATTGATCGCTCCCTTAATCAAAGCTCTTTCTCTCTCAGATCCCTGTCAAGCTTTTCCTTCTCTCCTCTCTCCCCCTTATCTTTTGCTGGCCTTCTTGTTCCCTTCTTCCCCTTCCTCCCTCCTCCATTCTTGTCTTCCCAATCTTCACACCCTCCTGTCCCCTTAGTTTTTCCCCTCCCCTACTGCCTGTGGTGCTTAGTTCAGGGGGATATCATCCAGCTCCCTAGAGATCCAGTACTTTGTGTGTAGAAATAAATCAAGCAACCCGGAAAACTGATTCCTCTCTAAATTCTGCCACTTGTAAAGAGCTGACTGAAGCGATACAGTGTACCAACCTGCTGCAAGTAACACAATTGAGAGTTGAACACATATTAAGAGGATGTCAGAAGATCAGTCGTCTTGAAGAACTGCGGCAGTGGCCTCTGAGTTAACAAGGCATGACGAGAGTTACTTCTCGTAAACATTTCCACTGGTACCCAGTTGAAGTTTATGTGTAAAATGCTTTAAAATACCACAATGTGCTTTACTGTTACTTTACTGTGTTTCCACACATATGTCTAATACCAGAGGAGGAATGGAGACTGTAGGGTCTACCAAGTAAATGATGAATGAATTTACATCTCACAAATTATTGTCTTTCATTAGTTTCTTTTATTCTATTGAATTATACTACACTACACTGTAATCTTGCACTGTATATATAGATATAGATATATACTGTATATCAACCCCCCTGGTTAATAAACTTAAATGAATCACTGAATATTTAGATAGTGATTAGCGATGGAAAGATTTGCAATATTGTGTGACAGAGAAGACAGGAAAAGACAGAAAATCCTCTCTCTCCCTCACTGTAAAGTATTGAAGTTGAAAATGTTAACACTATAAAGAATATTGTCCTTTCTATGGGGAAGGACCAGGTGCTAATAATACAGTCTTTTCATTCGTTGTCATTACCACACTTCAGCATGGTGGTTTGTCTCTTATAAATAGTGGTAACCACTTTCTAAACATTCTCTGACAGGCTTCTGTTGGCGCTTAGTCAGATCAGGGGGTTGCTGTCAGCTCACTTAGTCAGGAGTGGGTCCTCAGCAGATGTGACGTGGGCCTGGGTGGGAAGCAGCAGCTCCCTCTCCATGTGAAAATATCCGAACGGCAGGTCCTAATCGAGTGCCAGAATCTCCTGCCAGTCGATCGCCAATCTTCTCTCGCTCACAGGATTGAAATGTGCCTGTCATTTTCTGGGTGGGAGGGGAGGGGGCGTTTGGGCTCAAACATGCTGTTCTTTTCTTCGATTAGTATTTGGATCCAAAGCCACGCAGAAACCAAAGTGAGTTTGGGTTAAACAATAAGCAAGAAAAAATTGACTTTTACATTTCTCAACTAAGCTTCTTTGGAGCACTTTTGTCATATTTGTAAAGGGAATAAAATTATAACTGATGGGACTCAAAAACCATAAAATGCAAATTTTATGGGTATTAAGGAACTACAGGTGTGAAGAAACAAAAGTTCAAGATGCTTAAAAAGCAAAATAAAGAGAGGGCAAACATTGGTCTGGACTGGTGCTCATTATTAAGCAGTTTCAGCAATTTACAGTGTCTTTACAGGCATTAAAAAGCTAATCAAGCAAACACACACCTGAACATAACACTTATAAAGTATCTTCTTCATCGAACAATAGTTGTCAGAATTGCTATCAAGACATACATTAGGAGAAGTGGAAATAGCTACTGAGGCCCTGTTACCTTACAATAAATAGAAAACATGCTATTTTGGGTGCTTCAGTGTGTCCAATGGTATGATATAGACACCTCACCCTGGTAAGAAGGAAATATTGCACTTGCTTTACCTTAGTTTTGCAACTCTAATGGTGAACTCTTGCACAGATTCATCTGACGATGAAGCAATATTAGGAATATCTTACTGAGAAGCTTAATTGATATAGTATCTATGAGCAGATGATCTTCCAAAGGGAAAGGAAAGACAAGAATTGAAAGCATTATGACAGCTCCAAAACACACTATAAACAATTGATCGGGGATTCTACAAAATATCCATGACGGGGATTCATAATATAAATATATTGCAGATTAAAACCTCTAATTTTTTTAAAAATTTATTCAAGGAACCCTCAGATGGGAACCTTTTTGCTATTTGTCTGTAATGTATATAGAGGGAGTGGCACTTTTACCCATATAATGTTTAATCAAGACATACATTTTTGCTTATCTCTAGTGCACTGCATAACACGCTAAACTTAACACGTGACCATGATCTCATAGGGCACAGCCATTCTGAAGGCAGATATTGGAAGTGGTGGTCACGTGTCATTTTGTGGATGAGTAATTTCTGCATTATTTTCTAATATTTTCCTAGGAAGTTTCCTGGGAAAAACTGCAGAATTTGGTACTAGGTTCAACAGAAACTGTTTAGTTTGTACGCTTATGTAACCAAGTCAGCACACTAATCTGCTAATCATGTCAAAATGTGAAATTAGTCTACAGGCATGTATGCAATTAAACATGTGTGAAGAACGTTTTCAGTGATGAATGACTATTTGTTTGGGTTTAAATGGAGATTTTCCGTCAAGAAAGTTTAATATTTTCCATTTATTATATATAATTTCAGCAAACATCCAGGAAAATTATAAAGAAATTATTCAGAAATTATGAACTCATAAAATAAACATTACTGAAGCAGTCATTATTGTTAATGAAGATATATTAATAATAAAGATGGCGCGGGAGGGTTTTTTGGAAAAGACAAAAAAACAGGCAAACAAAAAGGAGAATACTAAAAGACATAGTTGAAAACAAAAAGTAAAATAAGTATTTTATTGTGAATCTCACCCACATGTATGAAAGTATTTCATGAATACACGTAATGATATCTTCAAAACAGAATTTGGTTGTAAGAAAATTGCTTTAAATGACTAATAATTCAATAGCAGCTCGCATTATCCTCTACTTTAAGACCAGCAGTGACTTTGTAACAAAAGGCGTCTCTTTTGTGTGTCCCACTTTGGAATAATGACACTGTTACTTCATGGTAACCTTCACTTTTCTGTTGCCCCCTGAAGCTGCATGAATCCAGGAATGTTTTTTAACTCTCCTCAACGATCTCCTTTTGACTCTACCAGTGAAGGAGCTGTTTCAGTGTCGGTGAGAGAGAGGTGATTTTGAATTCTTTGTGATGATTAACGATGTATTCAGGGGAGTATTCAGCCTGTCTTATCTCAGGCCCAAGCTAAATTGCTCTCTTTTTCCAGCCCTGTGAATGCTTGAGTGCCCCCATATTATATGAGATGTCCCCCTAACAGGTGAATGAGCGTTCGATTATTTATTCATGCAGTTACCTTTTTAAAAAGGTAGGGAAGAAAAAGTAAGAGACACAGTTGCTTCTTCCCTTGTTTCTTCTCTGTGTTCAGTTTTTGGTTTTTTTTGCAGCCCACACAACTGCATAACAATGAACTGCAAGAAATGTTTGGGTACACTGAGTCACTCTTTAATGTTTAATAGGTATGAGGTAAAGGAAATAGAAGTCAAAATTAATCCTGTGTTTTCTCTTGAAAAATAAATTGTGATAATTGCCCCTTTATTTCTCAAAAACAGTTTGCTCACTGCATTTTAAAGCCTAATTTCTCTGACGAACTTGAGCACCATGTTTTGTTCCAGCCTCACACTCTTTTCATTGCAAACATTTACACCTACAAGCTAGTAAAGACAACCATAATCTCCTACTGATGTTCGCTCGAATGGTGTCATTATAGATTAAGTGCCTTGTTCAAAGGCACCTTCGCAGTTCTATATGATCAAGCAATTTCACCACCAAGTTCTCAGTTTTCCTCACATGGCCAGGTTTCTACAGCCAGTCCAATATTTAAAGTCAGGAGTAAACACTTCAGAGAGTTCCTGTTAATTTTTTTTTTTTTCTTTTTAACAATGCACCTTAAATTTGGACACAAGTTTTATGTTGCTTCGAAAACTCACATATTAAAACATAAAGTCATAGATGAGCCTGTAGCAGCATATACCCCACATACCGTATGCACATATATCTGCATGTCTGACTCAATTCTCTGTTGTACTCTTTACTTTGACAGCATGAGCGTTGGGAGAATCCTTGCCCTACATCTTACACTCCCACTGAGGTGGGAGCTCTCCTCCATCCACTGCGCCGTACTACTGCACTCCACCGGGGGGAATAGTAGAGAGGCTAGGGAGAAAAGGTTTGACTTGTAGCATACTTTTCTAAGAGCAGCCCCCCTGCTCGCTTCTTTACTCGTCTCTCCCCATCATTTTCTTGCTGTTCCACTCTCACTCACTCTGCTCCTGGGTTGTCTTGAGAGTGAATTTCAGCACATCTGATGAAACTCAGATGTGATTGCAACATTATCGTTGCTAGAGTTACTCATATGAAAGTCAGGGCAAATTTGTATAATTAAGAAGCCACTAACTATTTAGCACTGGGCCTTTTAGGCTCATTCTATCACTGAAGGGGAACTTGAAATCCATAATTCAACTTTGAGATTTGGATTTTTATATTTGCAAGCCCAGAAAAAAGAAAATATCAAGTAAAGAAATAACAGTTTTATTTTTATTAGTGATTAAATATTTGTATAAATATTTGATCAGAATCAGATTAAAATGTATTGGCCAAGTATGCTTTGTCTTGGCAGCTTCTGTTATAAAGGTTCCATGGCCTAGCCCCATTTTCTCCTTTTAAAAATCATCTTCTTTTTTCAGCCAAATCATTTATGAGGAGGGTGTCTCTTCACCATCTCAAAAGAAATAATAGTGCTAATAGAAATTACAGTTAAGTCCAACCCATCCTTAAACCCCCAGCATTAAGCAGCAGAAATAATTCTGAACACAGTTGTTGACAAATGGTAATTAAAAGATTTGTTAATGTCGAGTGATTAAAAACACTGCAGGCATTTCACAGGGAAATTCAGCATGCAAATTGCTTTCTCTGCAAGTGCTGGAGCTGCTCAGTTTGTTGAATGAAAAACGTTTTTTTTTTTCCACTGTTATCATAATATTAAAGAGCTGTCACGTCTCCTGTAATGGAATGCACAATGTGAAGAATTAGCATTTTTCAACAGCTATCTTGTTTGTGCCAGGATGAGCAATTATTGGCTAGATACGTTTTTTTCTCAGAATGGTAAGATAATTTTCTTTCCCTGAAGGAAGATGCGGTCACTCACAGCCTGAGAGTGGTTTCTTCTTGTTTGTGCATGTCTCTGTATATATATGCAGGTTAGTTCTCTGTCTGTTCGTTAGATTTGCATGGGATAAAAGTGTGCACTGTGATTCTTATGGCAGACTCTAATCTCTGACTCTTTCCATCCTTCCATCCAAGGCTGGAGCACAATGTTCACCAAAGGCAGGTGAGAAGAAAAACCATGAATGTGGAATTGCACGCCAAAGTCAGATACTATAAATTTAATCATGCTTGGTTAAAGCATCTGTGTGATGGAGTATTACGCACCTAAATCCTCACTGGTGTTGTCTTCACTGAGCATTTCAGGATTAATTCACTACTCAATACAGGTTAATACCTTGAGTGTGCCATTTTATCAAATGCTGATATTCCAAGAAAAGACTCTTTTTAATTACTACATTACAAGCTTTGTGTCGACTTTGATGGATTAACATAAAACTGTGTAATCATTAAAGACATTTTTCAACTCATACTGTGTCTATGCTTGAAGCGTCTCATACAGTAATGGCTGCCACTTGGCAAAAGGTGATAATGTCCTTGTGTGTGATGTGCTTAAAATTGAAAAAAAAAAAAAAAAAAAAGGAATAAGAATGCTAGGAGGCTGATATGTTACCTGGTGGTCCATATCATTGGTTATAGAGGCCATGCAACATGCCCACACACAATCACACACAGATACACACACTACATTCTCTTTGTACTTGACGATGGCATAACTGGTTCCATTCAAAACAGCCTCCCTGCCCAATCAAAAAGCCATCTCGTATGGGACGACAACATGTGAATAGAGTGAATGGAGCCAAGAGTCATCTGTGCACATGAGACAAGATACTGGGAGATGGAATATAGTGTATGTTCAAGTGCATGGTGTGTCATCGAGATAGTGATAAGCTGAAATAATTTTCCTGAATTAGCTGAAATCAAACAACGTGTTCAGCTACCAGTGCGGTGGTGGTGGCTAGTTAATGGTTGTTCAAGCACTTAACAGTTACAATACCAGTTATCAACAGCAGTAGCAAATAAACACACAGATCCAGGCTATTTTATATAAGCTGCTCTGTTGTGTGAGTTGGTAGTTGGTGTTCAGAAACATCACTGATGATCAGGCAATCGGAGTGGAGTTGATGGTTTAATGGTGTTCCAATGTAAAAACCTGAGCTATCATGTTGATATTACCTTATCATTAACCACTTTATCACCTGACCCCCTGTAGACACAATATTTTAAGGTTTTAGTTGTATACTCTGACATGCTTTTACATATTTTTACAAAAGGGCACTCTTTTGTAAATGTTAATATTCAGGTAAATTTTCATAGTGTTTGCGTCCTGAGGGTTGAAAGGTTGGTGGTAAAAGTTTCATCTAATTTGATCGTAACTGTAATTGTATTTTAAGAAATATTCAAGGCAGAGGATAGTATTAGGACAAATTGAAGACATTTCATGTGAATTACTATTTGAATGTCTCTGCTCAAAGCAGCTTCACTGTTAACAAAGCTAGCTATGGCAAACACAACTCCCTGTGGGAACACAGTGAATAGAGCCAACCCAGATCTCTTTTTTCCAGGGGTATTTGTAGACATAATGACAACATACTAGAAGTGACTGGTCTACTATACACTGAAGTTTTAAAGTTAACTAATTGATCATGGATAAACATAAAATTAAAAACTGTGAGAATGGGGTGGTAGGTGGTGTATTTCAGGTGGCAATAAAGCAGTGGGCAAGGAGTACAAGGTAGTTAGATGTATTGTGAAATGTAAATTACTGTAAATACACCACACTATGATTTAACAATGTGTGTATTTTTGGTGCTTGTGGAGGACAGGGATGACTGGCTCATCTCCAGAGAGTGTTTCATCCATTAACTGAGATCACCTGTTACTTTATGGGTGTAGTGGTTCTAATATAGCAGTCCTATCCTATAGTTCTAACTAATAGGATAACACTTTATAATGCCAATATTATATTGTAATGGCAAGCGATGTAAATGGGAGATAAACTTAATTAAATGGGCAGGTTGGCCTAGCAGATGGTGACACTGTCCAGTAACTGAGAGGTCATGAGATCAAATTCTTCTAATAGCTAATGTGTCCATCCACTGCCATGTTTCTTGTCCATGTGCCCTTGAGCGGGAGTCTCCTCTCACTTACTAAAATTCTCAAGATCGGAGTGCTAGATTAACACTCATTAACCAATAAGTAGTGACTGGCTTGTCATTCTTTAAATGACATATTAAAAGCATGGCTGTATTAAAAGAATGACTATTAGGTTGAAAATGTATATTGAGAATGAACTTATAAAACAATTAAGAGTATTCACATTTTTCTATCATATTAATGGGATCTTGTGTGCACGATTGAACAGGGACATGTCGATCAAACCAGTCACTGTAATTCAATGTAATAACCTTATTTGCCGAATTAGCTACTTTTAAGCATAGGTTTACATTAGTTGCCCAGGTGCTTAAAATGACAGTAGATTTTTGTTCGGTATACAGGCATGACAGTCCACACAGCGGTTGTTTTGAGAGAGAAATCTCAGTACCTGGTCTTCCAATAGCTGAGTCTCTGATACAAAATGATATCCTATCCCTCCTCTGTAGATGCACATAGTTGATTGCAGGGCCTCCTGAAAATGCTTTTGAAATGCAACTACTCACCTTGATAGCAAAATTTAGCTCCATTATTGCATATATATTTATTTCCTCCACTGCTTTAAGTGGGACCATAGTGAGTTGAGCAGCAATGTCCAGTCTCTTTCCTCCCATCAGCCTACATTGTTAACTGAAAAAAAAAAAACAGGCTGTCTGCTGAATCAAGATGTTCAGAAGAGAACCATCAGTCCCATATGGTGCCGAATGTTCAAAGGACACTGATCGCAGGAAATGGAAAGAGCCAGTTTGCCTGCAGTGCTCTTCTGTCCCATATGCAGACTGTGGTGTTTGCAGGCTTTCCGACAGACAGATGCCATCTTGATGTGTTTAAGTGGGTTGTCATCCACTGAAGTGATGTTCATCTTGCCTCATTTTTGGTTGAGTAAAACAGATTTAGGCTCCCTACCTAGAGAGAAAGAGATGGGGAGCCATGTTAGGGGAAAGGAAAGGAATGTGGTGATTTTTTTTTGTTCAACTTTCTACTCAGTTGAGGCTGTGAGTGACTTTAATTAATTACACAACCTCCTCAGGCTGCAAAAGTTCTAAACATTGTGCTTCTTTTAACTACATAAAACAGTTTTCCCACAAAGTAAGATCAGTTTTTGAAAAATTAATGCTGAGAGATCATTTTGCGAAATATACATTATACTAGTGTATAATTTGTCTTTTTATTTGAATATTCTACCTGGAAATAATCAGTAGTATAAACACAAGCCAGATGTTCATTAATTTGTCTTATCAAGCCAAACACCCTCTCTACTACTGCAAAAGCTGAGTGGTGTGCAGAATTCTCATTAAGAGCACTAACACCTTCATTTAATTTCAAGCACTGGTCTTAAGTAGGTTGAGGGAAGGAAGTTTCATCTTGCATTTAGATCTCTGGAAAAATGATGTCTTTCATTCCTTCTTCTTGTGGTAAGTGCCATCAAATTACTTTTCACACACAATTAAACCTTGACAGTGAAAGTTTGCATTAAGACATTACAGTCCAAAACAAAAATACACATACATACCAAGTGAGTTTACTTAGTGAGAACTATAATTTTTTCTTCCAAAATAGAAAAACATATCATCTTGATAATTAGCAGAAAACACACAGCATTTATTCAATTCAGTCAAAGTGATTCAAGCCTAAGCTTCTGTTTATACTTCATCCAGAAGAAAAAATAATATTTAATTGTTGACTTTTTGTTGACTGAATTTTTTGACTTTTACATCTCTACTTCCCTCCTTAAGGGACAATTGAAGTTTGCAGTTGGGAAGCCAGTGAGGGATCACATCCTTCCACTGGTAGGATATGGTGGGGTAGGATGAAATTCTGTGTGTAATATGCCCTCCCTATTTTCTTTCAGCTGAAAAGAAGCAGCTGATGTCTCCATGTGTATCTGAGGAGACATTAACTGTCTAGATCCTCTCTAATGCAATACAAGGAGTGAACAGTGACAGATATTTCAATTGTATGGTGCTATGGCCACTCCAAAATCTAGGAAAGGGGAAAATGGAAGACAGGCTTCTCTCACAGTTTGATCTTACAGAGTAAGGGGATTAGGAACTTTAAGGTAAATTAAGGTTTGTATGAAGGTAGAGTTATAGTAGCTTGCAGTCTTGAGCTTTTTCTAGACCTAAACCATGCTTGTTAAAACTGCTTCTCAAATAAGAGTCCACAAATTGGAGAACTTGCTTACATTGGTGCATTGGTGCAAATGCAGAGTCTGTTTTTTACTTCTTAAATCCTTTAACCAACAGAAGCCTTAAATATTATTGTGAGCATAATGTCGGTTGGAATTGAATTACATGTTAGTTTTAGTTTCAATGAGGCATTGAGGGGGAAATGAAACAGAGCAAGAAACGCCATATGACAGGACAGCTGTCAGGGAAGATGCTCTCTTCTTTTGCTCTTTTTTTCCTTTTTAAGTGTAGCAGGAGGCCTCTTGGAGTTTGGCAACAGAGAGCTGAAGCAAAGAAGTTAGTATTTGGCTTAGAAAGTAAATTAAATTCATTCACGTGTGTATAATTATGACAATAAACTGACGGTAGAACAGCATAGTCAAGCTGCCTCATCATGTTGCCATCGCCACTTTTTGGTCTCTTGTCAAGCCTCTGAGTTCAGAATGGTGAAGAAGTAGTTTGTTGATCTGCCAACTGCAAAACAGGGTGTTTGTGTCCACTCTGCCTATTATTGCAGAATATGCCTGCAAAAAGTCATACACACATTAAAGCTGTTGTAATTAAGTCTGTATTTTGTCACAATAACTGCCACCACTCTCTATGCTGTTAAACCCGGCCTCTAAAGCCCCTACAGCTCACCAAAAAGGGCCTACTTGGGTGTGTACTTTACACCTTTTAGACACAACTAGGACAATTCAAGAAAGGAACACTGAAGTAATGTGTAATATGGGCAATTGGCGAACTGTCAGAGGTGCAGGTAGTAAAACAGACGATTTTGCACTGCTAAGGCCAGTAATTGGCACAGAAAAATAATATGCTAATTTTTTGTGAAATATTTGGTTGTGGATGCTATGTGACACACTCACAGGGCTAGCTGGTGCACTACTGTAGCTGGAGATCTAACCGCTAACACAAAAGCTAGTAGGAAACTTGTTAGTTTGTAAATTACAACATCTCCCTGAGCTTCTTTCTTTTTATGCGTACAGGACTTCTTACTTCACCTTGGTATTTTGTTCTTGGAATGTGTAGAATTTAATTTAATAATGGGTTTTAATGAAGGTGGTTAAAAAAAAAAGCCCTCTGAGCTAACGAGCTGGCTAACTTTCCGTTAGCCAGCTTGTTAGCTCTATTGCTAATGGGACAAAGTTTATCGATAAAACATATTTTTACCATCTACTATCACTGTCTGCAAACAATGTCTCTTTTGTGGAGCTGTTTCTCCAATAGAAGGGGTTAAACAAAACTGGATGGTGCAACACAGCTAACAAGTAATGATACCACTAATAACACAGAAATTCAAACAACATTTTTTTTTTTTTAACTTTAGCTAAAGTTAGTTGGAGCATTTTCAACAAGCTGAGCCAAAAAGTCATAATTCAAAGTAATGGCCAAGTTCTAATGCTCATTTAAAAAATATATATTTTCTGTAACAAAAGGACTAAAATTTCAGATGCAGATGAAGCTGAAATGAAGGAGTAAAGAAAATCAGAAATCAGGTCTGACCTTTGTCAGCCTTTTAATTGTTGCTTTTGGTCATTTTTAAGGCATCTGAAAACGATTAATGGTGACTGGGCTCAGAGAGGTTTGAAGTGGACCTCTGGGGCCATGTCAGCCAGAGCTATCTCTGATTAAGAGATTAACAGTTTTATTACTTCCTGGGCTGTTGCAGCAAGGAAGGTAGACAGTTAAAATGAATGTGAAAGGACTGCTGCTTATCTGACTGAGGATTAACTCTTTACAACCTTTTGCAACATTATCTCCCTTTAGCTCTTAGCTTAGGCTCCCTAGTCTGTAGGTTCAATCATGCTGACTTTTACTCTTTTAAAACTGCACAGTTGCTCCCAGCTCGCAACACTAGACAAGCCGACCGTGTGTTACCTGCCCAGAGCCAAATGATAGCGAAATTTAGTAAATGAGAGGATAATGCAAAGAGTTAAACATCTAGCCAGAAACCAAGAGCCATTTGGTTTTGTCCGGAGTGAATGGAAAAAACCAGAGAATGAGAGTTTAGTTTTTTATTGGTTTTCACAGAACGTAATCGAGGGTAAACTTGAGAAGAATGTAAACTCACAGCCTTTAGGATAGAGAGAAAGAAATGAAGTAAATGTACTAACAACTGAGGTGTGTTTTATGAAGGAGGCTACAAAATACCAAGCAGAGAACACTAATGATAAATAAAGCACTTAAGACCTCATACTCTTAGACTGGTTTCACCACACTAACTTGAGACTTGTCCAGGTAGGAATATTGAAATCAGAAAAACTGTAGTCAATTGATTTGGGTCCATTTATGGTTTGACTGCAGGTTGAGTAAAGAAATGTACAGTTGACCACAGAAAAGGCTACACTGGCACGTGCGCTTCATGGCCACAGTACAATAGCTAATTATGAGGACTGTAAGCAAGACCAAACAAAGCTGGGGATACTGCCTACCTCCTACTCCTGCAAGATTGTTAAGGTTTTGTTATTTGTTGTTGTTTTGCAAAGGAAAGAAAAGAATGATGAAAAAGACATGGCTCAGGGCAGGCCCAGAATATGTTGGAAATAAAGGGAGAAAATTTCAAGTATAACAGGGATCTACTGTTTACCACCCAAAGAAGTTATGAATTAGTATTGTTAAATATTCCAGTATCTGCGGTGATCAGATACAACAGGGAAACAGTTGAGATTAAACCTGTCTGTTGTTAAGGAAACAACGTGAACTATTGACTTTTTTTTTTCTATTTTACCCCTTTATTTTTCATCAAAAAATGTGCTCAGGTGCTCAGGCACTGAATTTTACATACACACATTCACACAAATATTCAAACTTCCACGCTGCAAAAGAAAACTGAATGGTTGTACTGAATTTCTTTGGGAAAGGAATGTGCATAAAAACGGTCAGATGATACTTTTCACCCACAACGTTGTAGTTGCACCAACAATCTACACAAATTGTAAGCTACTCCTGTATAAGACACCTGCAGTTCTCCAGTTGTCAACTCAAGTCTATCATTCACCTTCTTCTTGATGCCATTGTTTGAACCATCATCTTTTATTGATCAGCCTGTCTACCTCTGAATCATCAAATGATTACAGTGGAGGCTCAGTTTGCTAAAGGTCATCAGGGTGGACAGGTATCAGTTCACATACACTTCAATTTCTCTTGAATGATTTTTAATGCTGGAGCAAATTTTGCAGGACAAAACCAAACAACTTTCTCTCAAGAAGGGAGGAAAAATACTTAGAGATTTGTAAAGGTGAGTGAATGCTGTCCTCTTACAATAGCAGTGAAATCATCTTTTATGATAATGGGTGAAAGTGGATGGGGAAGATTGTCACAAGGATCTTCAAGCATGACCTGCACATTCAGCCAACTGTTGGTAGAAGCCTACACCATCTGTCACACTTTTCTGTGGTGATGTAGCAGCACCCTGAAGCTGCAACAGTGAGAAAGTTCAACACATGTCATCGACAGGTGCTATCACACCCACTGCACAGTTAGATTTCTTTGGTCAGAGTTGTGGAAATGTTTTCTTTGCTGCATTTACAAGTAAACCAGGTTTTTTAATCAGGTCTTAGTGGCCTCTTATCCTACCAAGTTAAGGATGTCGGAACCAGTTTGGGCAGTACAGCAAGCATGTCCTTTGCAAAATGAGGACATAACACAGCCAGTTCTTTGGGAAATCTTCCAATAATTTGAAACTGTATACCAGTCTAGAGTGTGCACATTGTTCTTTTTATTTCTGACTGTAATTTTACTTTTCATTTGAATTTTTTAACTCCCTTTTCTGGACATGTTTTTCTGTTTGGAGGTGACATTGACTCAAGCGTTATTATAATTATTGTCTCACTAATGCCGTCAGTCTGAAGGTAGTAGACTTTGAAGACTACAGTTCTGTAACTGTTTTTCAGCCTTGTTTGGCCTCACTTTTTCTTGGATTGTTAATTATGGCTTCTCCCTGATTTTTATCTCTCAGTTTTATAAGTTAGATTGTGAAGTTAAAATGCTGTGAGAAAAATTTAAATGTCTGACCTCACTTATAAGTAAAGAAATATGAACATCTTTGCTCATGTCTCTAACTCCTTAACTGTACGGAAATTAAACTTACTAATAGCAGCAATGATTATTGACTTCCAATAATATCAGAACTCCTGCAGTACAGTGTATAGTGAGTATAGTCTAGTTTACTATAACTAGTGAAGACTGCAAAGGTCAGAACCACACAATGCTGACATTTCTGTGAAAGGAGAGGAGAACATCAGAACCTGATAACAGAAGTTTTTCTTTTCTTGAAAGCAAATTAGCATTTCTAGAAAAGCCTAGACACATCACAACTCAGTTGACTTTAGCGCTGCATGCCCATTCTCTCTATCTCTAAGATTCAAGCACACTATTATGCATATTTCCATAATAATCATCTCTATTAACTGAATTGTAAGTAGTTTCTGTTGGAGTCCAATTAGATTTGATGTTTGAGGGGGAAATAAAGGGCACTGAGGACTTTGTATGATGTATTATTGAGTGGAAATTAATGGCAGCTTGTTTTGTCAGCTGTTACTGGCTATCTCTCCCACCATCTGTTGTCTTTAACTGAAAGAAGAAGGCCCCCTATTTCTCTCCCTTCTCTTTCTATGTCTCTCAGTCTGTCAAAAGAACAGATTGAGATTGAGAGTCTTTGTACAAGGCTCATTGATTCACTTCTTTAAAAAATGCCTCATGTGCAAGGACCATACTGTCGTGTGAAATTTCATCAGAAGTATCAGAAGGGGGTATTTTAACATAGCAGCCCTCAGCTTCTCCTTTCCAAGTAAAGGTCTGGCTTGCTATTCTCTAACAACAATAATTCAACCGATAAACAGTTCAAGTAAGCTTCTATTGTTTCAGCTGAAAAACAGCAGAAGGGGGTCCATTATTTCGTGGAAAAACCCTCCCTGGTACATGCAAATAAGAGTTGATGATTACAGAAGCAACATCATTGGTTCATCTTTAATAAATATAATGACTTTGAGGATATCCAGCAATCCACAGACTAAAAAAAGTGCCTATTATTCAACAATTTCACTTAAGAACTACATTTACACTCACCGAGCACTTCATTAGGAACGCCTTACTAATACTGGGTAGGGGCTCCCTTTTGCTCTAAAAACAGCCTCAGTTCTTTGTGGCATGGATTCCACAAGATGTTGGAAACACTTCTGTGAGATTCTGGTCCATGTTGATGTGATTGCATCAGATAATTTCTGCAGATTTGTCAGCTGCACATTCAAGGTGCCAAACTCCCATCCACCACATCCCAAAGGTGTTCTACTGGATTCAGATCAGGTGACTGTGGAGGCCACTGAAGTACACTGAACTCATTGTCATGTTCATGAAACCAGTTTGACATGACTTTTGCTTTGTGACATGGTGCATTATCATGCTGGAAGTAGCCATTAGTATGGTAAATTGTAGCCATAAATTGATGTACATGGTCAGCAACTATACTCAGACAGGCTGTGGCATTCAAATGATGATTGATTGGTATTAAGGGGCCCAAAGTGTGCCAAGAAAACATTTCCCACATCCTGGTTGGGTCCATGGATTCATGCTTTTGATGCCAAATTCTGACACGACCATCTGCTGCCTCAGCAGAAATCCAGATTCATCAGACCAGGCTCCTCCAGTCTTCAACTGTACAGTTTTGGTGAGCCTGTGCCCACTGCCGCCTCAGATGTCTGTTTTTGACTGAAAGGAGTGGAACCAGATGTGGTCTTCTGCTGTTGTAGCCCATCTGCCTCAAGGTTCAACGTGTTGTGCACATACACACATGTGCGTGCGTAGTATCTTCTTTTCTTTTGTGGTACGCCACTGTGCTTAGTACAATGAATGCTGCCTCCACCCGACCACATGTACTAATTAAACAAAGAAAAGAATGAATGTCAACCTGTATCGATAGATGACAATTTTTGGGAGTCAAATTTCCCTGTTTGGTACATTGGGACTGAACATGATGCCATTGCTTCTTGAGCTTCAATACAGGTAACCTTGATCTTTCTTTCGTGATCTCTAAACTCTCAAATGTCACCTCTCTCATCTACCTACGTTGACAAAAAAAGTACTCACAGTGGCTAACCTGTAAAAATCCACCATAGAAATTTATGAAAGCTACCTCAATACATAGACCATGGTGAAGGAAATTGATTTTTCACTGGTCTGTAGCCCCAGCAGTCATGGCATTGTTCCACAAAGCCTGCCAGGAGCTGGAGAGAAGAAAAGAGTAGAGAGAAAATACCATAGATTTGAATACTTGATAATCAAATTAAGTTTCCCAGAGTGCCATGGAGCACCTGCACAGTGCTGATAAGATAAAGAACAGAGGGGGAATAGGGGAAAGAATAATCAGAAGAGAAAGGAAACCTATAAAAGCCCAAACAAGGTGGGGGATAAGCAATGAATAATGTAATGAACTTATAACAGCTCAAGAATGATCTCTCTCTGGTTTGGTCTCTTGTTTTCTCCATCTCCCTTTCTTCTCTTCTTCTTGCTTTTTTCTTATTCTGCTCTCTATGTTTCTTTAGAAATTTCCTCCATAACTCATTATATGTAACATCACAAGAGACCAGTCTTCAAAAGGATTTAACACCGAACAAAATTAATGCTACTACCTCAATGCTCAGCCACTACCAGGTCACTGACTAAGAGTGAAACCTGTGATTGGCAAATTGAACTTCACTTTTAGGTATTTCCTGATAAAGCCACTGTTCATAATTGCAACTCATACGAATTTATCCCTGTCTGCAGTTCTTAAAACACCAAACTGGTACTCACATCTCTGCACCAACGGGATGATAGTACCCTAATTGTCAGAAAGCAATTTCCTTGATCCTATCAAGCTTCCTTAAAAAGTAAAACTGTGAGATAAAAGTGACAACTGGTTCTGCTCTTCCACATATCTGAAATCTTTATCAGGAACGTTAACTATTCGAGAAGTTAGCCTGTGACCAAGTAGCTCCTGATGCACCTGCTATGTTAAGACATGAAGTTGAAGCAAAGACTGCTGTTGAGGTGCCCCTGAGCAAGACAATTTAAATTTTTTGAACTGAAGGATTTTAAAATCTGTGTGACTTTCTGTACATTTATAATACTTACCAAAAAAAAAGAAATTATCCATCTCTTCAGGGATATTGGCAACAAGCTAATTTAATTTGATTATAGCATTGCCTTGTGGGAGCCCTATGGCAGACAAGTATGTCAGTATTTTACAATTCTGTAAAATGGCAATCTTTGTGTAAATGACAGTAGTCAGGCCTCCAATCACATGTATTGCAAATGTTAAACAATCTGCAAAGGAAAAATGACAATTAATATGCATTTTCATCCACTACTGTTATGCAGATATAAGGAGTTGGGCCCTTAGCGATAAACAGCTGGAGTGCTAATTCTGCAAATGGGTGCCACTAAACCACTCCAATAAAAGAGGATGCATTAAGATGACATAATTAAAAAGAGCAGTCAAACCCCAATGGTGGAAAACCATGTGGAAACGTGACAGAACGTGATGGAAATTTCCTCAGCGGTCCACTCATGTCTGATGTTTTGTTTGCCACAAAATATATCTGCTGTCTGTAAGTCTGTAAGCATTGCACTTGTCACATTTTGTTTTATTGATACATCAACTTTTCCACCTCAGCCAAGTGTTGTGCAAATCAAAAATGTGCATAAGAACAGGTGGATGGAAATGAACTCAGTTATTTTATGTTAAATGGCAGCCTGTTTTTAATTCCTTCTTCTTATTATTATTATTATTAAAACATTTCCCAGATTTATACAACAAAGGCAACAAAGACAATGTACAGAAACACTTCACAGATCAGGATATAATAGACAAAATACAAACACAGAACAAAAACAATTAGACAATGGTAGCGACCTGGTTCTGTGAAACAGGCACTAAACACCTGACCAGTTACACAACAACAGGTCAGGTGCCCATCTTCCCTCCAATGGGATCAAGCCCCCCATCGTTTTCATCAATTATCTCTCTCTTTTTCATCATCTTGGGGGGTGGGAAAGAAACAATCAATACCCTTGTGTCATGATGATTACCTATCTCTGCCTATGTTAACAAAAAAGTCTATATAAACACAAATATAATCAGGGTGCTATACAACAACAAATTCCAATATAATTTCCATCAAAACCTTTTGTTCAAAGCTGACATGATTAGACTCAAAGAACCTAGGTGGCCACTGCCCAGATCTTGAAGAACAAATGCTGCTTACTCCATAAATATCAAATCCAAATAATCTTTAAGCCAGCTGTCTACAATGAAACGATTAAATTTCCTCACCTTGCAATTAATAAGTATTGTCCGAAAAAGGAGAAAGCCTAATCCAATCAAATATTGTAATTGTTTTGAAGTTACTCCATCTATCTTGTTTCCTGGTAGACCCACTGTTGGACATAATGAGAAATTTATATCCAATATTTTGCAAAAAAAATCTTTCACATTTACCCAAAATCTTCTTACCTCCGGGCAGTGACAGAGTTGATGTATAAAAGTACCTGTCACCCTACAGCAATGGCAGCACATATCTGAAACATTATGGCTCATTTTCTTCAGCTTGTATGGGGCGATATATAACCTAAAGGAAATTGTCATACCTCACACAGTTCCAAAGATAGTTTGAATGACTCCGTATAATTTCCTACTGATTTGGTGTGAGAGGTACATCCAGATCTTTCTCCCACTGTACTTTTATGGATGCCCCACAATCAAAAAAGTATGGTACAATAATCTATACAGTTTGGAGATTAGAGAGAATATCATTACTTTCATTATTAGCGAGAATAATGTTTTTAAGTATGTAACTGCACAGAATCGATTTCAGCTGCAAATATTGGAAGTTTGAATTATTTAAACCAAAATTTCTCAAATTCATGAAAAAATATTATATCTCCATCCCTTAGTAACTGACCCAGCTCAGCAATATTTTTATTTTGCCATATCTCATTGGACAGAGCTTTACCACCAGCTGTAGATAATGGGTTCTTCCATAAGGGGACAAGAGGGCATACACAAAGCGCTGATTTTGAGACATTTATTTAATGCTTTAACCATTTTGCACAAAAACACAATGAAAGTGGTTTTTGATGTTCTTATCATATTTAGAGTGATACCAGAAGGAAGCTAGTGATAACGCTAAATTTGTCGACGTCTTCAAATCTTCTCTGACAGTTTTCAAAAGCTTGGGGCCGTCCAAAATACTATCAGTTGGAGATCTGATGATCTGATGAACTCTGAGATACTTCATACCCTGTGAATTCCACAAAATAGGAGTTGAGGTTAAGTGTCGAGGGCATGTAAGACGATTTAAAGCGATAACCCCGCTCTTTTGTACAGACAAAACAGGCAAAAATTACTGATAAGTTTAAGATGTGGGACTGAATGATCTGGACTGGACAATCTCAATAAAATATCTGCATAAAGGTAAGCTTTAATATCATGACTGAAAAGTGTGATACCAGTTATGTTTTGGTTAGCCCTGATAGCACAGGCAAGGGACTCAAGTGCTAACCTATAAATAACTGGTGAGGCTGGGCATCCCTCTCTGATGGAACTGCAAAGCTGGAAAAGGGGAGGTATTAAACCATTAGTTTTTACACATTCAAGTGGGTTATGGTAGAGTGACTTAATCCACTGTATGCATATTGGACCAAAACCAAACTTTGGTAATATGTGATATAGATAAAACCACTCTATCCTGTCAAATGCCTTTTTAGAATTGAGTGAGACTGCAACAGCTGGGTGTTGGCGAGATGCAGCCTCCGACATTACATTACTGTAAAAGTCTTCTCATATTATGAGCAGCCTGTTATCGAGTTATAAAACCTACTTCATTTGAAATAATTAATGAAGAGATAACTTTCTCAAACACTGCAAGAATCTTAGCAGACACCTTATAATCATTGCTTAACAAGCTGAGGGAAAGGAAGGTCTTTACCTGGTTTTGGTAACAGGGAAATAACAGCTCTGCTCATACTACTCAGCATGGACTGAGTGGCTATAATATCCTTGTAGAATAAAGTCAGAATTGGAGACAGGACATCCTGGAAACATTTATAGAATTCTCTACTACAACTTTCCTTTGCTGGTGCTTTACCAGCAGTTAGAGCTTTAATGGCTGCCTTAACCTCCATTTCTTGGACATCTGTCTCCAAGTATGCCTTTTCATTGTCTTTCATCTTTGGGAGGGATGCATTGTTGAGAAAGTTATTTATCATATTTGGGTTGTACATACAAATTTGAATCGTATTCTTGCAATGACAAATTCATTCGTTTCTGTTCACATATTAGGGATCCACTGCGATCATGTATGGCTGACATTCAAGAGTTAATCTCCATTGGTTTCAATGTAAGTTCTAGCATTTTGCCAGCTTTATCCCCTGATTCAAAACACTTTTCCTGAGTTTATATAGTGCAAACAAGGTTTCTTCGTGTAAAATTGCTTGTAATGCCATTCTAGTGAGTAACACTAAAACTTTTATTTCCTGCACGCTTATGTCTCATGTGTTGTGTTTCTAGGTTTTTCAAATTTCGACATGAGCATATATTTCTTTTGACTTCTTTCTTTTTGCTTTGCAGTGCTGTAAATAATGAACCACCCTCTACATGTGGCTTTGAAAGCCCCCCAGACTGTCTATATTGATGAAACAGAATTAAAGTTTGTCTCAAAAATATCTGATGTTCTATCATTTATCAATTACACACAAATGGTCTATCCTGAAATAGGAGTTATGCACTTAGAAAGTGTCTTCAAGTGAGAGTGAACTAACACATCGCCACATATCAGTTAATCCCAACATCTTCTGGAGTTCTTCAAGGGCAACTGAGACAGCATTATCTGCTGGAAGGGGACGACTAGAACAATCTAACAAAGGGTCATTTACCAGATTAAAATCCTCGCCAAACAGTATAGGATCTCTCATAACCCTCGATAAAAGAACAGTTAAGTCTGATAACTACTCAGCTTGCCCATGGTTGGGGGGGTTCATTAGCGTAATTATTTTATGTTGAAGAAGTCCAGATGCTAAGATATACCTTCCATCTTTATCTGCAATTAGATCTGAAAGCTGAAAAGATTTTTTTTTTTTTGGATACCAAGATGCTTGTGCCTCTTGACGCTCAATTTCCTCACATAGCCATCATATCTTTGCTTTAATTTTAACAATTCAGTTTCATTTAGGTGGGTCTCGTGCAACATGGCTATATCACAGGCAAGAGACTTTAACCGCGAAATTATTTTAGAATGCTTTAACCTAAAGATCACTGGTTCAGTTTTCACTGTATAGCCGTTTTTTGAGCCACAGCTACGTGAAAAAGCTGCATGTTATATTTTTCACGTCCAATCTGCCTGTCGCTAAAACTTAACCCCAAACTTTATATATCCATTTTTTTAATCAGTGTTTTCATAAAACCAGGTAAATCAAATGTGATTTGTGGAAGGATCTTCAAAATTATGGGTCCTTGACAGTTTAACTCAACTATTATGGACAACCAACCAAATATAAAAGTAGAGAGATAACAATATGGCAGTTTTGAATGGTAGTTGAAGAGATCCCTCGAATATAGTAAAATCTCAAGAGGCATATATTCTCCAGATTTCAATAGAAATGTTGCTAAAAAATTGGACGTGATGACCTTTTGTTATCGTTACTCTGTGTGTGCATTTTTTGAGTAACAGTTTGAGTTTATCTTAATCCAAAAATTGCTGTAGTTAAACAGTTATCCAAAACAAGAAAGATGAACAACTATTTAGATTTGAGAAAGGTTCCTCAGGTAAGATGTTGTAAAATGTCACGTATACCCTGGATTAGAGTATAACCTGAATGCCTGAGTGAAAGTTTCTCCCGAATGATGCTTGGCTGTTTATCATTGTGACCACTTCTGCCTTGAACCTTCTCCAGTCACAGCACTGCAGGCACTACAGCTCCAGCCATCTGGTCAGCCTGTCTGCTCCCCTCCTCTGCTGTCACTCATTCCTGCCCCCTCAATGACACTCAGCAGCCTGGTGGGCGCTGTGGTTGCGAAGCAGCAAGAGAACATTAGCATCATAAACTCTGACTACTGAGGTTAACAGTTGACAGTTGCAGTACAAATACTTCAGGGGTTCTCAATTAAACCTTTATTCAGCAACGTAGTCACACTGAAGGTAAAACTTCATTAGCATACTGTGCACACAGGCGTTGCTATATGAGAAACTCCTAAAAATGAACTTCAGTTTTCAGATGTTATAATAACATCCCACACAACCCAGTGTGTCTGTCACCAAAGGGGTGAAATTTGGACCTCTCATGGGTTAGTTTCTCGAGCACTGGGTTAGTACTGGTTAGCAGAAATTTGAGATTTTGATAGGAATGTACGATTTGTAATTTCCTCAGAAATGGAGACAATGCAAGACCAAAGAAAGACCAAGACTATATAGGTGGTCAGACTGTAAATGTAGTCGTGTTACATATATTTTTTATTAATTTTAATTTTATAGATTCCAATGCCATTTGTACCATAAAACATATTTCCACCAGAACTGTATGTGTGTTCATGCATATAGTCTATCCTGAAGCATTTCCTTGACCGGAAGAGCAGCTGTTCACATTTGTGGACCTTCTGGCAAAATAAAGGGAAAAATCAGAGGTTTATATACAAGCAGTAATGCACTGTGAGGTACTCAGAATGCCATGATGAAAAGCAGAGCGACAGTTCCTCAATAGAGGTCATTAATATCATTTCTGAGTGTGTTATTCCTCCTATAACATATTGCAGAAAGGAAGCTATGTTTAAATTGTCATTTTTCTTGCAACAGGTTTTTTTTTTTTACGTTAAATGTACTCATTTTATCCATTTTCAGTAACCATCATACTTTAGATCAACCTTTTCCCTTACTTAGTGTAAAGTAGCTGTGTTTTTGCCAAGCCTGGGTAAGGTTTAATTTAACTTGGATATTAGAAATAAACTTTGATTAAGATGAGGATATGGGGGTCGGGATTTTTTACATATAGCTGTCTTACTCTGATTCCTTTATTTTTAAGGATAGCTCTTGATAAAGATTTAATGTAAAACTTGCTGCACAATCCAATTGAATCTCTATTCTATTTAGTCAAGTTATTCATTTCTTTTTGTGAAAATATCATGAATTGATGGAAAGCCATAACAATTCCACGTAAATGTCACTGTTGCAATACCTTGGTCACTGACAGAGGTCAATTTAAAATAAAAAAATAAAAAAATAAATAAAATCAAGCCAGGAGTTCTGCTTTAACGTGGCCTTTGGTAAAGTGCGCAGTGACTCCAGGTCATAACAGCTTTGCAACACAAGTGTTTATAGCAGTCCAAAATATGACTTTTACCTCCTTAAGGAAGCTGTTCAGTGCTCCCTCCAGATCTCCTGGTGAGAATGAAATCCATCCACTAACAACATGAGTTTGACTGTTTACACACTCAACTTGTTAAGACTCCCTTATTTCAGACCATCTTGCTCTCGCACGTACTGTATATACACCTAATGTAGCAGAGCGTGGAACACTTGCAACTACAGTTCTGCACATGCAGTCACATGCGTCTTTGCACATGTCCACTCAGAGTGCTAGAAACCATCTGTACTGTATACGCACTCACACTCACACACACACACACACACACACACACACACAATCTCTCTCAAGGGAACGGGTACATAAACTCCGAACATAATCATCTTATTTATCTGTCCTCTTAATCTATTTATCTTATATTATTTTTCTCCCTGATCTGATCTCTCCACCATCTCCACCACCTCTTTGTCTCCCCTATCTCCTCTGTCGCAGTTGTTTCACATCCTCGCCTGCCTTTCTCTATCTACGCTGTCTTTTCAGTTTCACAAGTAACTTAAAGACAGAGTGAACCCTATAGTCGAAGATCTGTTTACACTAATGTTGGTGATTTTCATTGGTGCACTCTGGCTGAAGTATATAGGGTGAAAGAAAGGAAACGAGATGAAGGGGATAGAGAAAAGATGGAGGGCTGTGTGTGTGTCCATTTGCGTGAGTGTGTGCGCGCGCCCCCATCTGCGTGCAGTTCTGTGTGTATGTGTGTCCTGTTCCTACTTCCCCCATCTGTCCCTTCTGCCTTGACGTCCAAACACTCTTCTAATGTGCTGTCCAATAAGCCAATGATTATCATATCGCTGCAATATTAGCTCCTATCACCGCCTGGCTGAGGATCAGTAATTGCTGTCCGTGCAGAGGAAATGGGAAAGGAAATTACATCTGCCTATACAAAGAGATCGTTTCCTTGTTAGTCCTAAGGGATTGCGATGACCCCCCCGTGTGCTGTGTGTGAGTGCACTTGCGTGAACTTGAAAGTGTGCATGCTTGTGTATGTGTGTCCAACCCGTGTGTTTGCGTTTGTATTTATAATATAACTTCTCAGTATGCAGATGAATCTGACACTAATATCAGAGTTGTATTAGAGGACAAGAGCAGTGCTGATGTATAGGTGTCTCCTGCTGTCTGTGAGTGAGGTCTTTAAATTTCCAAAAAGAAAAAAAAAAATCATAAAAACAGGCCTTAGGCCAGGTGAAGAAATGTTTGTATGGATTGAAGTACATCTGTAATCACTTGACTTTATCAGCTCACAAATGAAGGGGTTTAGTCTAATGCACTCTTTGCCTTGGTAAAGGCCAGTAAGCTGGCACACATGACTAGGAATTTTTTATCGTTCATTGTAGTGATTTATATATTTTTTATTAGTGATGGACAATTCTTATATTCTTCTAAGAAAATTCTGTAGCAGATTTGTTGATATGACTGTCCTTTTAAACATGGTGATATCTGTTTTGCCATGTATCCATTTTCCTGCTAAATATTTTATCCTCAAAGCAACACAGATTGAAGAAAAAAAAAAGTGCTTCAACTAAGACATCTGAAACCGGTGGATTTTTAACAAAGCTCTGACGACCACAGCATCTATATTGTATGTTGAACCTGTTAGGAACACTCAGGTAATTTAGAAGTGACTAAAGCTCATGTTTTTGAACTTGAACTTGAGGTCAACCTGAGGGGACTCATGTATCTCTTTTTTAATGCTGGCTCTAATGCAACTACTGGTGGTTTGTTTTGGCATCATTCACATTCTACATTTCTCAGTTGTCAGTGTCACTTTGTAACCATAACTCTCGCTTAGATTTTGCTCTAAACTCTGACATGTTAAGAGCGAAATCTAAGGACACACGGGCTGTATTAGCAATACCAAATATGTGGGTGTGACCAAGGCTTTAAATGGTTCTGTTACTCATTATTATGTCAGTCTTCTCAGAAAAAAAAGAAGCATAATTTCAAAAGAAGCCCACAATTACTGGAATATTATACATGTCTGTACCTTACCAGCACTATTCTTGTTGATCTGTACTCAGGCAAAACATAATAAAAGGCATACTCTGCCAGTATAAGGTATGCTGTTGGGGGAAAAAAATGCATCCTTATTCAAACCTAGCAATCTTCCACCCACAACATGCATTGTGTTTACAATGAATAATAAATGTATAGTTTTCCTTTTAAATCAAATACACATACAGTATGTTAATGTGGTGTTTATATATTCATTCACATTCTCAGCTGTGTACCTGCACTAAACAGGATGTAGATCACATGCTAACATTGAAAAGATACAAAGAGGCACTTTTGAGAGATGTAGGAGTGGGTATTGCATATTGTATATCTGTGTCTGCAAGCTATGGGAGCATTGGCTGTAAACAACAGGGAAATCCAATGTAGGATTGATTCTGAAAAGTTGAGTTTTTTATTTTTCTTTCAACGGTACAAAATCTGCCACAGTAGTGATACAGCTTATTTTTTATCTACCGGTGCAGTTTAATTTGACTCAAGACCATTTTTGGAATGAGTTACAGCAACTTCAAACAAGGATAAAAAAGGATTTTAGATATACAGCGCTTTTATGAAGCTAGTGACTCATGACTCAAGTGAATGGAGCACGTTAAAACTGGCTGATTTGCATTGGAACGGCTCACATGAAGAAAATAAGGCTCGGCACCATAATAAATAACTTGGTTCCACTTAGAGGCAAATCTAACAGTAAGAACTATCTTTGCATTTCAAGGACACTACAGATTTTACATTATTTTGAATTATTTACACTGCATGTAATGCTTGTGCATGCAATATGGACAGATCTATGTAGGTAGAGATGTATGCAGGTAGGCAGAGAGATGGAGAGATATATGATTGGATTAAATTAAAGCACAGTTTGGGGTATTGCTGCCACCATAAACGTATGTGGGTGTTACACTGACACTTATCATACTTGAGTAGGATGAGAAAGAAAGCTGACTGGACAGCTCCATTGGGAAACCATTCCAGCTCCTCCAACTCCTTCGCTATATTTAAGTGCATACAGGACCAGGCCTTCAACTCCCACTGAGTAAAACAAAGCTGCATGCACATCGATCTTTTTCTTTTTTTTTTTGTAAAATGCTGCCACCCTTCATTTACCCTGTGTTCCTCTTATATGTTCTGTTTGCGTTTGCCCTGAAAGTGATATTGTTCAAACATTATTCGAGCTTCTCTTACTCGTTTCTATTCAATAAGTCAACACTTGTAGTTCTTTACCTTCCTTATTTTTCTAATCATATCAATTTTATTCATCTGTTGTTAAGGCATCATGGCTTTGTCCTATGTAATTGATCTTAGAGCCATCAATATGTCTCAAAATTCAAATTGTGCCTTGTTTTGCTTGTGTAAGTGCACTGATATACACTGCCAGGGCCAAAGTACAATCTTTCTTGTACCATCAGTGGCAAGTCTTACAGTAAGTCTTACATAACAGTAATTCTAATCAAGCATAGAAAATATCTGCACTCCTGATTCTGCAAATCACATACCTGACACCGATATAAGGTGATGGTAGTAATCATCTATGGCCCATTGTATCATGAATTTACTTGACTGTGTTCCAGCAATTAGTCTTTCAATTGTCCTCAAATGCTGGAAAAAATGATTTTCCCTCATCTTGTCAATACCGCCTCTTTTACTTTAAATACCTCTCCAACTCTCTGTCCCTATCATTGTCACAATTAATGTTGCAGTAATTAGCAATTAGTTTCTTCCTCCATTGGTTCCCACAGCTGTTGTACAATTTTTTCCAATATATTTTGGAAGAATTTAGGACGGAGCAATGAAACGCTTGTGATATTCAAGCATTGAACAACATTATCTAAACCAACACGTCACAAAAAGTAAGTGCAGTTGATTTAGGTAAATGGACTGCACTTATATAGCAGTTTTCTAGTCTTCTTGATCACTCAAAGTGCTTTACACTACTGCCACATTCACCCACACAGCGCTCTTTTCTACACACACACACACACACACACACACACACAAATGATACATGGGGTGCAATATCTTTTCCAAGGACACTTCGACATGCAGACTGGAGGAGGTGGGGATTGAACCACCAAACTTCTGGGTAGTGGACGACCCGATCTACCTCCTGACCCTCGGCCCACCCAAAGGGTAGTCGGCAAAGGTAGAGGACAAAGCCTATTTTTACACTTCAAGTCTATTTTCTTCCGTTTTACAAGCATATCTTCATTGATTGTGTGCAGGGCTCTGAATGCTTCCAAAGTGTGGGTGATCTACACTCAGTATTGTGCCTTAATGCATCCTGTGAAGACACAGAAGCTGCTACTGCATCAAAACTGGGAAGGTGTCTTAAATTCTCACAATGTGAATGCAAATGCTACAACCTTCAAAGCAACCAATCATAATACGGCATGAACTTACACTGAATATACTGGCCGTCATTATATTAAACACACAGTTTTTTAATGTATGCTTACAAAGTATAAACCAAAATAATCATAAAATGGGACATAGATGATAACATATAGTCTGACAAATTTAACCAAGCTCTTATTATATTTCTCTCACTCAGTCTGAAATGTTTCCCTCACCTCTTAGATCAGAGTCACACCACGGGACATCAGTGTGGAATTTCTTCACTCTTCTTCACATCAGCTTGCTGTTTTACCACACCACTACACTGTGCCCGCCCCTCAGACACTAACACTGTTAAGTCACTGCTCTTGGCCCATGATTTTGCATTTCAAAGTTCACTCTCCTCGTGGATTTACTCAACCCTCATGATTGCGACAATTCCTTTTAATGGAAATGGGTTAGTGCAAAATTTTGCTGTCAGACTGTAAATGCTGGTGTGACCTTTCCTCCCATCTGTGTCCCCTCTGCTCCCGCCTTCCTTGACTCCTCACCGAGGAAGCCCAACAGCACGGTGCCAGCTAGTATGACCTGAGGGAGCAGAGACAGCACAGAGGAGGCAAGGAGAAGAGCAGAGAAGCTGGGGGAGAGGAGATTGAGCCCTAGTACTCCTGCTGGCAGGTAAACACACAGTATATCCACAAAGCACCCTCTGTCTTCCTTTTCTCTTGTATCCCTCTCTCTCTGCCACTGTCTGTTGTCTATTGCATCAGTTCCCCCTCCCCTGCTGCGTGCACCACAGCCAATTTTTGGGTCACTGCAGATATCACATCATGTCACGACACCAAAATGTTCACATCAAAATGTTCTCACTTTTGGAAAAAACACAGGTTTATGTGCACACGCGCGCACACACACACACACACACACACACACACACACACACACACACACACACACACACACTGTACTGGGACCTACTTTTACAGCTTTTTCCTCTCTCCTTTTCTGGCTTTGCTGGCGACAGATGGGCTGTGGTCTGTGTACCTCATGTGGAATTGTGTGTAATTGGTGAAGGACAGAGGGAAGGAGGAAGAGTGGAAACGGAATGGCAAAGCACTAGTGTGTGTGTGTTTGTGTGTGTGTGTGTGTGACAGAGAGAGTGCGCAGGACAGAGCTGGCTGACGAAGGCCCTCTGGGATCAACTCTTCATGGAAATACTGGTCCCTCACAGTAATGCGTGACTTGACCATTTGATTTAACACGTCATAAGACTAAAACCTTCAAGACCAAACCCCAAACATAAAACCTATTTTGACCAAAATATACACTGAGCTTTTAGTCTATTGGAACACATTAAACATCAGAGTAAATAATGATAATTAGAGATACGCTGCTAGACAGCCCTTAAAAGGATATACATTTTTACATGCTCCTAAAACAGTCCTGAAATATTTCAAGGAAATAATTGTTAAAAAATAGTTTTGCTAATTTATTATCCAGTTTATGTAGAATAGTCAAAAATCAGAGGTTACATTTATTTGAGATAGCGGATGGAAAGACATGGGGAGCAAGGACTGTGAAGTCTGCAAAGAGCACTAAAAATGAGTGACATTTCTGCACTGAAATGACATAAACTGCATCATAAATTAACTGCAATTCCCAGCACACCACACTGTTTTGTGATTAGCATGCTGTTTCCTAACCAATTTTATTATTATTCTTTCTCCTGCTGTGTGAAGTTGACAGATTAGACCCCAGTCGTAAAAATAAAACAAGTTTAAAATAATCTTTATAGTAACGTCGATCAGTGACTGGAAATGATAGGATTAGAATCATAAAAACAACAAACACACTCAAACACTGTATAATTTCAACTCGTGACTGTCAAAATCAACTAGCCCAGACTGGAAAGGAGTTCAGTTCACCCTGGTCTTATCAGTCTTAATGCCACAGAACTATAATCGGTTCACCCACTGTAAAACCCACTTTAAGATTTTATCACCATAATACAATGTATTTCCGTGGGGTTGACTGGGTTGTGATCAAGACCACTGACTCAGTTGACTTGGCCACGTGCTGAATTTTTTATATTCAAAACTCACTCTGAACCCCGTACTCTTTTGTGATGTGTTTTTCACGTGTATGTCATTATTAGAGAGATCAGGACTTTACCCACCCTTTTTACAAAGGAACGGGCCAAGGTTAAATCTGTTCAGTTCTGACTCTGTTTTCACTTTCCCCCCAGTGGCTGCATGGCTCTTTTGGCACTGTTCTGATGATGTAGAAGCACTTTAAAAGTCCCTGTACAGTATGACATCACACAATAAATACAACACAATGAAAAAAAAACTACCGTCTTGAATAATAATAGTTTCAGAATAAAGGGCTACTAACGATATGAACACAATCTTTTTTGTTAGGATCTCTACCTAGTTCTAGTTACATCACCCATCTGTGTTTCCGTGGTTAAACCTTGACCTTGCTGGATCCAACAACAGATTGAATGTCTAAAATGTAAATGTGAAAATGATAAAACATTTTAAAGCCAGTAAATCTTTTAATAGTATCCACTTTTGCTAATGGACATATGGAATGTCTTTCATGACACCTTGACTCCTTCGACTTCCCATGTCCTTTTATATACCTGAGGATCTTTTTTCAGACCTATACCCACCACGCCCACCACACACACGCACACACACGCACACACACATATAAAACACTCCCTGACATCCCTTCCTCTTGCCCTACAAATACCACTCACTGTCACTCCCTCAGAGAGCTCAATTGAACCACTATTGACTGGTGCTGGGGCTGATCGAAGGCCCCAGCAGCCTTCTTGTCCTCTTGGTTAATGGTGACCCCCCTAGCCATCTCTCCCAGGCGACGCTGCCACCACCCTCCCTGTTATATCTCTTCATCTCACCCCTCCCTTCCTCTCGTGCTCTGGGTTGATTCGACGGCATTGATCCCCTCCACCTCTTGACCTCTTCCTAGAAGATTTACTGATGTAGCTGTCCCGCTTTGAACGCATGCTGACTCCCGGTAGCTGCATTTCTGCCACAAAGAATTGTTAATAAGACTCCTGCATCATAGAATTGTGTATGTCCAACTAAACTTGCACCTGGTGCGTGGTCCAGAACAATCACTTACATGGTCTAAGTGTCAGTGAAGAAGAATAAATAGTACCAGAAGTGTTGGTAGTTAAGAGGTTTTGGTTTAATGAAAGGAGTTATTCCACATACAGGTACTAGGAATTACTTCTGAAATTAAAGAGACTGGGTACTGCACTAGGACCTAGGCTATAGTTTCCAGCTTTCTGTTTGTCCATAACTATAATGTATGAATTTGATTTTACTTTAGCATAAAGAGTCTGCACTACAAACACAAGATAGTTCTAAATGCATGAAGACAGGATTGCACTCAGCTGCATTCTCTGTGAACAACATATTAAAATGTTTTACAATGGACAGAGAATGTGAGGACAAAAAAACTTAAACAGGGAAAAAACACTGAAGAAACTTTAAGAGGAGCAGAGGAGGGATCCCTCTTCCAGGATGAACAGACATGTAACAAATGTCGTGTGTACAAAATAGTCCAAAATAACAAAATTACACTATGGAAAATTGGGATGACAAGTTTAACTGATGAAGGTCTGGAAAAAAAAAAGATTCACGGGGGTACTTACTCTTTAATAAGTGGGAAGATTCTCTCAAACCACGAAGGAACACTTTCAAATTCAAAATTCAAAATCGCCAAATTTGGAGAAACATGTTTTTTGCTGTACAGCTATCTTGATTTTTGGCAGACTTCCTCCCTTGCTGACCGCTCATCATGATTTTGTCCATTACTACTTTCCAGTACCTTCAAAATCACTAAAAAAAAAACAATAGTAGAGTGTCTGTGAAATGTTTTTGATCTTCATTTATTCAGTGTCAAGCTTGGAAACAAACTAACATAGGAGACTGTGAAAGACCATTTGTTTATTAATTCATAGTACATGTCATATTCCGTATCCTATTTTTGTCATTCCTTGGATGGAACAACCATGGGTTTTTTTTTCCTTTCAAGTCTTGGAACAACTGCATGAGCTAGGAGCCAAGCAATCTTTGGGTGGCTGTTATGGATGGCTGCATAACGACGGTCCTCCTGCAACCGAAAACACTTTTTAATCAAGTTAGTGTCTGCACCAAATCATATTTTTTCTTTTGCTAAGCCTTTTTTTCCCCCTCTGTTCTCCTCTTTCTTCATTCTTCTTCTACTCTGTTGCAACAAACACAAACAAGCACCAGCTTGCATCTTCCTTTTTTGGTATATTACCCAGCCCCCACTAGAATGCCTCAATTGTTTTAGCTGAAGACAGGGCCCATAAAGTGCCATTAAAGATGTATCACCACGGCAGGAGCTAATGTTTTCTTATCAATTGTCAAAGCACCTCCAGGATTAGGAGAGTAACAGATTCTTTTCCAGCCCATTTGCAGTCCTCCCTCTAACCTCCTTCCATCCCCCTTGCCTTCCTGTATGGCACCACCTTTCTTTCCTCGTTCCTCGTCTGCCTCGCAGGTCTATTGGCTCTTCTTTTTCTTCTTGATAAGTTAGAGAACATCAGCACTCTGCATAACTGATGGAGTATATTGAGACTCCACAAATCCAGTAGGAATCCTTTCGGGGGGTATCAGCCATATTCTATCATTTAGGATGTTGCTGTTTTTTTTGTTTTCTTTTCCCCAAATCATGTTATTTGCTTTGCTGTGCTGTATATGATGTCTGTAGATTTGTGGTACTACTGTAATTTAGTCTTGTTGTGGAGAGAGAGGATGATAAAGATACAGACGACAAGAGAAGGAGAAGAACAGCCCCCCCCTTCAGAAAATGGCAGATACTCCCACGGTGCTTTGTCTCTAGGACACACATGACTGATGCGCTGAATCATTTCTCATCCTATCTTGTTCGCTTCAATGAGATCTGTAGTTTGTGGGCTGCACTGTTCATCCTCAATTATATTTAACAGCTGAAAATGAAATCAGGGATTGAAGACAGAATGCAGCTATCAAAGTTCCTCTGCTCACCCATGGTATGTTGTAATCAGTCTAATAGCACAGTTACTGGGTTTTAAAAAAGGTACAGCCGGGATATCTCAAAAAAGTATACTTTTAGAAACTGTTTAAGTAGTTTAATTCAATATAAATCCAGTGTCCTGCCTTCACATCCAATCTGATTCGAATGGAAGGTGAATGGATTACAAGGTGTAATTTTTTTTTTCATTTAAATGTACATTAAAAGGAGAATTGTTAAGGGGTTTAGGCATCTGAATTCATTTTAAACCAAAATGATTCCCTCCAAATCATGAGGAAAATATATTACGAGTGTGTCAGACAAATGTTTCATCATCATCATAATCTACAAACAAAGCCGGTGTGACAATTTATTAATAAACATGAGCAGCAATTCAGAAAGTGAAGTTTAAGGGTCTGCAATATGATTATTCGTGTGAATTATATAATGCGTTTATTCCCGAACAAATTGGAGTAGTACATAAAATATGCTACCCTTTTTCAAAGGCCTTTTATCAGCAGGCCAAAAGGAACTAGCAGTGATAAAAAATCATTTTGCTTTAATCACAGTTCTAAGATCATCACATAATAGTACTACTAGCAGTAGTACGTGACTCATTCAAAATGAGTCATTTTCTTTTCACCTGCATTGAAACTGAGCAAATGTGATAAATGTGCATGAGCTTTTCAGCACACTGAAGCAGTTGCATATGTTCCCACCTTGGGACTGGCCACAGAAGAATACCCATTCGAAATGAAGCTGACTGTTTAGGTCCACAGTTTCAATGCATAATCGGCCCCCAAAAATATCCAAAGAGGTCTATAAGCAAAATCCTCTCTCACGTCAAACACATTTACTATATGCCTTTATGTAATGTAGCTAACATCAGCTAGATGCTGCTTACGTTAGTCAGGTTGCTAACTTAAGGTGTCTTTTCTACTTGTGCATGTGTTGTACAATGTCAGTGATGGACATTACAGTGTTTTATCACAAATAAACCAAATAATAGAAAGACGTCACCTCTTTTTAAGATACAGTATTTTATGTTGTTTCTATATTTGGAGTGAATTTATGTGGCTTCTCCGGGCTGAAAAAAAATCAGAGAGCATTATTGTGTAAACAGAGAAAACCTTTAAAGTACACAATAAGACTAATAAAGCCAAATCACTATAATCAAACAAAAAGTGTAGAGTGCTATAACATGATTTTGGTCACACATCTGACCCAATGAGCTCTTCGATCAGTAGACAGCCGGGCATATTCCATCATGTGCTGAGGCCTTGCAGTTAGTGGAGAGCAACTCCAGCGCCTGGCTCTGAAAACTGCAGCTCTCTTCAGCTTTTCTGGTGATCTTTGTAGATGCCACCACACAGCAAGTAGGGGGCAAGTCAAAGAGAAATCTAACCATCGAGCAACATGTGTTGATCACCAGTGATTCCTTCTGCACAGGCTTGGCTCATCTCAAACAAGCGTGATATTTCAGTGGCTGCAAAAGTGACATAGTCTTGCTTTCAACGAGCCTTTAGCCACAAGCAACAGCACACATCAGTGGGTAAACTCCAGTTTTCTGTGATAGAAGCGGTGCTTTAGAAAACATGACTCCTTTTTGTTGTGAAGTTGAGCTAATAGTCTTTTGAAGTATAGTCTTCACCAGTGCCACTTGGTTTTGGGACTTGCTGAAAGACACTTTAGCAGGGCAGATGCTTGAACCTTTCCAGCTGAAGGGGATCTCTCCAATCACCCACAGTTGTGCTTGAATACAATAAGAACAGAAGACAAAGCTCTAAATGTGGAGAGGCCCAGTGGGAGCCGACAAAAAGATCACAAACTTGATTCATATGTTATCAAATTTCTACCTGCTCGCTCGCCGTACCTCATAATGCATGACACGTGTAATAAACTAGAGATGGCATTAATTAATATGCATTTAGATGTAATCCTCCCATGAGAATTTTGTATTTGTCCCCATGGGTTTTTCCTTAAGCCTACTGTAATTGCTTTGTTCTCTACCAAATAGGAGCTAAATTATAAGTTATAAACCCTGACAAAATGCTGAGATCCAGTCCAATCAACACCCTGATCCAGCCACCTCAAGTGATATGATGTGTGACACCACTGTAAGCCCACTGAGAGGTTTTGTCTTCCAAGGACAGAAGTGTATTCTGCACCAGGAAGAGTAACTGAGGTCTCTCAGGATGCTTGGCTCGGTGTCACATCAGTCCTAGCCCTGTCTATCTGTTGCTGTTATTCCCCACAGTATATACTTCTGCTTTCACTTTTCACTATCCTTTCTGTTGTCTTGTTGTGTCTTTTGTACTCTTCAGCGCACGGCTTCTTTCTCTGTTGTCTGAGAGTGGGGCAAGAATGCATTTTTTCTAATGCATTTCTGCTTCCATCACACCAGACATACATTACCGGCAAGGTTTAGACCTAGTTTAAGAATGCATGACCTATAATCTCCTGATAGCAATTACATCAGTTCCGCTGAATTTCCACAGAACATCACATTTCAGATGTGATAGAGAAAGGCAAGCAAGCTCACATGTATACCAGTCCTTCTGGACATGTGAGCCATGTTATCTAATCTTGACAGATATGAGACAAGGCATGGTTTGGTGTGGTTAATGGGTCAGCAGCCGTCTGTACAAACAAACCAACAGATAAACAAGCCGTGAGGACAGGATGAAGGAGGGGAGCGATGAAAGCCAGGGGGAGTCATGAGAGAGGGGTCGAGGGGCGGTCTGGCTGCAGGACGGGAGATGATGAACCACTACAAAGGCAAAGAGAAATCAAAATGGAAATGAGGCGCCACCAAAGAGCACTCTGGTCTCCCACTAGACAAGTTTGAAAGCCGGGCAAGAGTGAAGTGGAGGGGAAGAAGTGGAAGGGTGAGAAAGAGGCTGAGTTTGGGGGATGACTTTTTCAACTACATTTAGGCTACTGAAGATGAAATATGACTATTAATGGCAATTGCATATATATGAAATTAAAATCATAATTAGGATCCAGTTGAGATGACTTTTTTTTTTTAAATCCTGCTGCCGGTAGTCTACAATAAAAGATACACAGGTGCACGGACTTTTCCATTTAACATTTTCTAAAAACCTGCATTTTTTAACACAAGGGAAAAAAAGCATTTTAATGGGCTGCGTATTCGCAAAGTAGATTAATGACACTATGCTGTTATGGTTTATAGATGTATTTAATAAATATGTATTTTGGGTTTTTTCTTTTTGTTTTTTTAACATATCGGTGAAGTCGTGAAGATTTTGTGATTTTCTCTGGAGAACTGTTTGTGTATTTATTGCTACCCATCCATCTTTGGAGACTAAACTGATAATCTATAAGACTTGTAGTGGTATGGATCAACAAAGATGTGGTCACTGATGTGCTTATGCTTGGTGTGATGGTCAAATCTGTGAACCTTTGAAGTAGCTGTTGTATGAGTAGCAGAATGAGACAGAGTTTGACTACGGGGTGTCTGACTGAGGGAGTACAAAGCATCAGGTAGAGAGAAGGCATGTGAGAAAATTTGTAGAAGCTCCTTTCTAAAACTGCTGATCCGAAGAGATTATGTGTTTTCCTCTACCATCTTTGTTAGTAAAATAAATTCCGTCTGGCCGAGCTGATGTTCCAGCCTAAGCTGATCACCTGGTAGTTGACTGGCTGGATTCTTAAACGATGTGCACACCCACACTGGTGTTTCCAGTTTAGCTTATTAGATTCCCTCCTTTATTTGGTTGGGCTTTACTGCGTGTTGCAGAGGTCACAAAGCCTGGTATATTTAATAGCTTTTAAAAAGTGTAAGCTGTCCTACTCAGCTACAACTAAAACTAATAAGAGAGTGAGTTAGATGTCACACAGGAATGATCTGTAAATGCCCATTTAGAACTAAGAAGTCTAATTACTCAAAGTAACTGAAAACACTTGTATGGATGTACAATGATTGTGTTTACTAAATCACTTCATAAATGGAGATGAGAGATGTACTATACATTAAAAAAGAGAGTATGTGTGAAAAAAAGATACACCATACCATAAGTAAGTACTAAATTTGAAAACATTTGTGGTGTGAAATCCTGCATGTTTTTCAAGCTCCAACGGAAGCAAGTTAAATGCTAGAATAAAAGTTGGAGACTGTGGAAAAGTCACAGTAATAAAGTGTTTAGAAAGCGAGTGCAAGAGAGATAGCACATGATGAAATGTGATTTAGAAGAAGGGACGAGTTTGAACTGTAACAAAGTAGAGCAAGAGGGAAGAGTAGAGACTGGAAGCAGATACAAGAAGAGAGCTATAGGTCCAACTAGCAATCAAAAAACTTGTAAACTGGGGCAAGAGGGAGGAAGGTGAGGGGGATAATAAATGAGAAATGTGTAGAGAAATAGGATGGAGGGGTTAGCAGCAAAAAAAAAAAATCGAGAGATAAAATAAAAAGACAAAGCAGTAAAGGAGAGTGTGGGTAAGAGATTGTGTGGAGGAGAGAGAGACGAAATGAGACGTTGATGGAGACAGACAGGAGAGAGAGCTGTTGAGAGACGCAGAGGCATGATGCCAATATGATGTCTTCATTTTTCTGTTAACATTATGTCAGGGGGCAGGTGAGAAACGTCGGCGTATCAGTCTCCCCATCTGCCCCCCCCTTTCACTTCTTTAATACTAATTTGCTCTTTTCACCTTCATCATTCTGCACCTGCTCTTAATCATTCCTGCCTTTTCCCCCTCTTCCTTCACTTTGATTGTTCTCTGACTTCCTCTGACTTAAATGCAATTCTAAAACAGTTTTATATTTGCCATGGCAGGATAATTGGAGGTCAGAATCCATCTTCTAGTCATGGGTTTTGGCGCAAATCCGCTGTTTTGTGTTTACTTTGCTTTATAGCATTTTCGCCTTATTGAATAGTTGACAGTGCAGCAAGGTCCCATGTCAGACTTCAGCCCAGAAAATTATTCTCCATCCGATTCCCGAGGGACATGCATCAACAGTCATCAATAAAATTAGGTTATACTCCTATAATTTATTCATAATAAATATTTCAGTTTAAAAAAATAATATGCAACATCATTTTGCACCGATTTCTTCAAGTGCTTCATTAAAGAAGCACTCCACTGATTTTACCCTTACAGATGAGCTCTTCAAATTCTGACAAAAATCCCGACAATGTCATGGTTATAGTGATATTGACTCGGGTTTATGAGAAATCTTTGGACTGAAAAACCTGTGTTACAAACTAGGGGTGTGAAGTTTGGTTTGCAGGGAAGGTCAAATGAAAGGCGCAGCTGAATTGCATTGTTGGAATTGTAGGGTAGAATCTTTGAGGCTTAACTCATACTAGGGACTAAAAGTCAGGATATCTCGGCCTCTGCCGAAACAATTTTCATCATTTAAAAAAAAAAAAATTATCTATCACTTGTGAGTCCCCCAACTTTATAGAAATGCAATACTAAATCTATGGAGAACTGCTCTAAAGTTATTTCCTCTTTTTTTTTTTAAAGAGAAATAATAATGCTGCAACATAGTAAAGTTCAGTATACTGCATATCGTTATAAGCAACATGACATCATGACATCTTTAAAAACATCATAAATAGCTTAATGATTACATGCCATCGCATTCTCCAGTATTCTATAATAACGTACAATATAATTTAGGTTGCATTTCTAAGTATTCTTTGTGCTACATAATTGCCTTCTTCCTACGAGAGTTTTCCTGTCTACCAACCCCATGGACTTCTTTTCCTCGATTCATGATAACGATAGCCCGTTCCACTTTGAATATTTGGCTTTGGTGAAGCATTTTTGCTCCGTCAGTAATGTTGTTGGATATTCCAGAATTCATGAGTGATCAGCATTGAGAGCCAAACGCTCCAGGGACCGCAGTAGCAAGCATCCCTCTATTCACTTTGATTTTGAAACCCACTGTAGAATTAGTTGTACCTGTAACACATCTACAAACAGAATAAATTTAATGTAAAATATATTTTTTATACATGGTCAGGGACCTTTAAGTGAATTTGCCTGCATGCAGTTGCTGATATAGGGGGGGGCATAAAGTCAATCGTGACTGTAGATCTCTAGAGCAGCAAATGATAGAGATTGCATACTCCTTAACATAAATGAGGATGTGTGTGCTCGAGACTGACTGATGTGTGAAGCATCATAGTATACCAATGAACCCCATGGGTGTTTGTGTGTCTGTCTGTGTGTGTGTGTGTGTGTGTGTGTGTGTGTATAAGCCAACCATCAATTCTATTCTTTCCACTTGACAAATACAACACCTGAGGGTGATGGAGGAACAGAGGGTGGGGGTGGGCGGGGGATGCTGGGTTGAAAGCTCATTAACCAAAGACTATAATGAGGTAGTTTTATTTTTGCACAGTTATGCCTATTATCTCTCAACTCATTAGACACTAAGACATGGAGATGGAGATGCCCCCTCCGAAAGTTAAGCAGAAAGTTATCAGGTATGGACTAAGCCAGCTGGGGTCGTTTGAGGTTCCTCTGACAGCTGACAGTATGAAATCAAAGTGCCAAGCACACATTAAATGTGAGGATGCAGAGCGCATATGAAATAGGCAGGGCTATTAAGTGCAATGAATACACAGAGAATTTTTCTTGGTGACACTGGTGCAAAAGACATTGACAGCTAGCTGTAAGTAAAATCTAGCGCACATGGTAGCAAGTGTAAAGTTGCATCTTTGGTTCCCTACAAATAGCCTTGTGTGCTCGGCAGGGGAGGTGTGATATTCCAGTGCTTTTGGACCGAAAAGTGTGGATGGATGAGAATCATTGTGTCACAATGCTGCAAGGTCTAATCATGTGTGAGGCAGTGGGCAACAACAGTGACTGAGGGCTTTATTTAATTTGGCCTTCTTGACTGCAAAAACTTTTCCGGCAACCTTTTGATGCAAGAAGTCCTCTAAATTAGATGAGAGAATACACGGTTTGTAACTGCGCTTTGAAATGACACATATAAGCCTTTTCTGACTGGATCGCCATCTTGTATACGTGCCTTCCAGAACTGATACAAATCACTGTTACAAAAGTAAAAGCATTTTCTGATCTGGCCAAGGTTTAGGCACAAAAAGGACTAACACTTTGTTAAGATTAAGGGACTTTGTTGTTACAGAAGAACTATGTGGGTAGTTATGGAACATTCCTGTTCATGGTTAAAAGAAACCAATGTTGCTAGGCAATGGGAAGTGAATCGCAGTCTACCATCTCAAAGTCGAAGGCTTTGCCATCCATCCACCTACATCTCTTCCCTCCATGAATATTGTGACTCTAACAACATGACACCACTTCCTCCTTTGCTCCCAGTGGCCAAGAATCATACAGTAATTCCTACTGCCATCATTTTTCTTAGGAAGACATCATCTTTATGTACTCAGGGACTAGGATCTAATTTTAGTTCTTGTGTCATAATAGCTGGCCACAAAAAGTCCCAGCTCCCACGGCAGGCATTTCCAGTCAGTCTGGAGCTAAAGGCATGGAGTTTGCAGTATTGCAGACAGCCACTGACTTTCCAAACACAGGCCCCGAGACTGCTACAACTTGTGAACAGAATTCATTCAGAGTTCAAGCCAGCACTGGTTGCTGATAATGCCAATATTAAGACCATATTTCTTTTTATCTCACTGATATTTGAAAGACAGTTTTGCAGCTGACTTCTTGACACAAAAGCAAGGGACGAGGGAGCTGGACACACTAATGATGGCTTAACTTTGAAAAGGGTTGCTCATAACGACGAACAGATATAATTGAAGTTCCCTCAACTCTATAACAAGTTTTAGCTCATAGTTTTGGTCTTACGGCCTTGAAGTTTACTGTTTTGGTTCAATCTCTCTGCTCTCATCAGCGTCACTTTCAGCCGAGGCAGGCAGCTTTTTCCAGTGAAGAGCTCACTTAAAAAGGTAGAGTAAGCGATTTAATCTCATTCACTTTTTTTCAAATTCAGCGATTGTCTCCTCATGGCTCGCCAGCTGTCTGTTCTGTGTGTGCACCAAAAGTCCTGTGTTCCTGCAGAGCCCTTGCTCTGTAAATGGGATATAAACAAAGTGGCTAGGATCGACAATTCCAGCCAATTAGCACCTGGGGCGATTGTGTTCTTGCACAGGAGGGGGAAGGAAGAAGAGAGGGCAGTGGGAGCGAGAGAGACGGTAATTCCGGCACATGCTAACATGCTACACAACAGACAAGGAGAGATGGCCGGTTAACAGCCTAATTGGAGAAGGTCTGAGGAACTCAACATTAACACCTCTGTTGCTTACCATTACATATGCCTAAAATAAAAAGAAAAATATCCAGTGACAGAAACCCGAGGTCATCATTAAAACACTGTAACAAGCATTTCAGCATAATTTGTAAGGCCTTAATATGAACCATTGTTTTTACCAGGCATGCAACACCTGAAATCCCTGTGTGGGGAAGATAAGGTTAAACCAGCACGGAGCCTGAAAGAAATGTCTTGGTAAAAAGGAGCCAGTCAGTTACGTGTTTATCTTAGGTCCACCATCCTACCAGTGTGCAGTTATGTGTGATCAAAAGTGTTTGTGTGTGTGTCAAATGAAGATTGCTTCACATCTATGAGCTGATATTTACTGATGTGCTCACACGCACCTCATGTTAGCACACAACACACAACACACGTGTATACAGTAAACACTGTATGTACCAGAGAAAGGAGCTATTTACTATACCAGTGCTAATATTAGCATGCTGGCTGAGTGATACAGATGCCCCAAAGGAAGTGTTACTTCTCACTCTCCAAGCCTCTCCTACAAAAAGATGGCAAGGATATGAACGCCTCGCTCAACACATTTGCATAGTGATCCTAATAATCTGATTTTCCTCTGGCTGCTATTGTGTTCCCTTTTATAAAAGTGGTTATAAAATCCAAACATTTATTCCAGCAGTCCCTTGGGCCAGATTTAGTCTTCTCAGGATACTAACAGACCCACTTGAACCTATAGCTTATGTTTTGTTTTTGTTTTTTTTCTTTCCAGAAGCTCTTTCTAGTAGTATGGCAATGCAGGGAGATGTGACAGAGAGGCACTTTTTACAGAATAAAAGACACTTAAATTCACATCTAGCATCTATATTCTTATCTATCTATTATTGGGCGGTACGTACTGTATTTTTATTTTTTTGCACTCAGACAATGTTAATTGAATAAGCTGTAATGTTTCGAGATATGATAAATATGGTATGAACTTCATTGCACTTTAATGGTTTTAGTTCGAGTATTTTGTAAGATGAATTAAATGATGCTGTGACAGTATAAAGTGATGTGTTATGATATCCACTGCCAAACAGACTGTAGAGCGCTCTGCTTTGAAGTGGGTGGCTATAGTAACAAGGTGGATGGAAATATCCAAAAAAAAAAAAAATAAAAAAAATCGACACATCAAAGAAAAATGCACGCACGCAATTGTGAGTTTTCACTGCATGCACACACACACACACACACACACACACACACACACACACACACACACACACACACACACTAAAACGTTTCTCATTGTTACGCAGATAAAAAAACATATACAGCTACACACAAACACGCACAGACTAAAGTCCTATTCACATGAAAAACAAATAACCCACACACAGCGTCATGCTTAAAAGTGCACACACACTCTCAAACAAACGCAAAAAAATGGGGTGTACTGCCCAAAAATGTACATATGAACATACCATGGTTTTTGGTTGTATTAAAATGTACTGAATTTGAAAATGCCAAAATAGGATAATACTTTGTAATTTGAAAATAAATCATAATGTTTCTTTTTTTTTTTTTTTTAAATAAAAGCAGTGATGTGAAAAATATCAGTTGGATTCTAGTACTTATTTTAGTTGAATAAGTAATGATGTCTTGGCACAGCTAGTACTGTGCAATTAAATTGCTGTGAAAAGTAGGATCTGTGTGTGGACAGTCTTTCTCCTGTATGTACAAAATTTTTGTGACTGTGAGTCTGCCGTGAGAAGCCATATGGAGCGAAAATATATCAGTTATGTCTCGCCAAATGATAATCAATTTGTGAAAATATTCTTTCAGCTTCCACAACAATATGTGCATCTTGTTTTTTGTAACATTTCTTAAGTTTGGGTATAAATTTCCCCACCTAGTTTCTTCTGTCACACACACATGCACATACACACAACCCCCCTAACCACAATCTACAAATGTTAAACATTCCAAGGTCAGCCCCTGGGCTGTGTCTCAGCACTGTCCCAATCAGATCAGGATTGTCTTACTGCCTGTCTATGTGCACATCCACCTGCGAGCATGCACATGTCCTCTCATTCCAAATGTAGCATCTGAAGCTGGACACATATAGAGGGGCAGTCTCACAGAGCCAAGGTTCCCCCCACTTGTGCCTATTGGGTTGCAGGTTAAGGCAGGGAGAGCGCTCAATTAAGAAAGCCACATCATCGATTAGGAAGGGCAGCTAAACTGTCACGCATACACAGGGGAGTTTGTGTATGTGTGTACATAGACTCAACAACTGCAGACACTCTCCGGGCAAAATCCACAGATTTCTACTATTGCTGCTATGTTATGGGCATCATTACAGAACAATTCTACCTGTATTGTTAGATAAATTTCCCCCCCCCCACATACAACCATTTGATTTTGAGAGGATGCAGTTTTTATGCATTTCTATTTGTTTGGATCCATTCCTACAATTATCAGAACTTATTGCACATGCTACGTTCTGAGATCCGACCCCTCGCACTGTGCAGAGCACCGAGCCACACAGTCGTATCACAGTAACCACATTTCTGTTGGGACCCACTGGAGTTACAGGTCGACCCCAGAGATGGAGTGGGGGTACAAACAAGAGCTAGGACTGTAGTATACTCAATGTTGCGGTACATAAAAGCACTGTTGGTGTAGGTAGCCTGTGGCCACAAAGCCTTGGCAAGCAGGGAAGAATTATGCCTGATCCTCTAAACAAAAACAGTGAATTAGGAATGTTGTGGACTCTGCCTCCCTTTTTTTATGAAGGTATTCCGCTAAGAACTGATGAAACTGATCCTGATTGAATTTATATGTACATGTAATGGAAATTGTCGTGGTGTGATAATCAAGTGCTATCCATAGCTTTGTAGAGGTACACTAACATGCAACATGTCTGGGGAGGAGATACTGAAAGAGGTGAAAAGACTGGGTGATGTAGTTACGGCAGAAATGTTTTGAATGCTGGAATTTAGTGTCAATGGTTGTCAAAACAAAGCAGTAGCTAAACTCAGACTGCTGTAAATCAAAGCCACTCTTTATCCTTTATATTTCCTAAATTGGATAGTAACTTTCAAAAACATTGCAAGGCAAGCATTAAAACTATATTTTTAACTATAAATTTCTCTATAGTACATTTATCTAGGAGACAGCTTCTGTCAGGCATTACATGAACTGCATCTTGAGGCACTTCAACAGTCAGCCAGGGTCATTACCTCCTTGTTCTAAAAAACACAGTAAAGACAGAATGTGAGTTTTAAAATTTAGCAATCTCAGCATCTGCAAAAAATAGAGTCACTGATCAGGCACATTATGGTTATTTTGTGGCACTGAGCATGACAAACCACACATGTGGCTCCTTTAAATCTCACAGTGTTCTTTTTAACCTAATGACATTGCGTTTAAAACTTTTTAACCTCATGTCATTCAGGGTAAAAAAAGTCATATGTAACCAAAAGTATGCATTCAAAATGCCTAAAAATATGTTACTGTCCCAAAACTGTATATTCGGAACTCTTCAGAGATGTTCATACAGTGTATGAGTGCACAAATGCTGTAAGTGCGCTTTGCTCAGACATGTATGCACACACATTCCTGTGTATGCATATGCATGACACCACCACCTGGCTATGTTTGTGTGTGTGTGTTTTGCGTGTGTGTGTCACACAGTCGTGTAGGGCTATTCTTCCGAACAACACATATGCCAGTGAGTTCAGTCCAGTGGCCAGAGTGGCAGCTCCGAGGTTTGGGCTGAGCAGCGGGCATTGTGCCCTTCATGGTCATGACAGATGGAGCCAGTAGAGACGCGAGGCTATTACAGAGGCGAGGAGGGAGGGCTGGTGAGAATGGCGGGAGTAGAAATGAGTTGGGGAGAGGGAGAAACGAGACTACAAGGAGAAATGGAAAAAGAAATGATTGAAAAGGAGAGAGAAAGATTGAGCAGAGGGTGAGGCCAAATTAGTGTGGGATTGAGAGGGAGAGGAAGAGTAAAAGAAGGAAGCAAGACGCTGAAACAATCAGACAGACTAGAAACCATGGATAAAGAAATAATGAGAGGAGAAATAGTCAAATAAAAAGAAGCAGGAGTCAGTGAAGGAGTGAGAGAGCTGGTGAACAAAAGGGGATTTTAAAGATGGCTTTTAAAAATGACCCACAGGGGCTCAGCCTCACAAGATGCATGATGTATTGGCAAGTTGAATCAAGGACATTCACATGCACCGTCGTTTGTAGCACCGGCCACCTCTGCTCTGAGCCGATTAGTCTGCAGAAGTGGTTTGCCTCCAGCCTGCCTCCCACTGCCAAGCGAATAGAATGACTGAGAAATAATTACTTTCTGCTTAGGCTAATAAGCAAAAAAGGAATACAGATGGAGGCAAAGGGAGAGGCAGGTAATGTGGGCCTCAAGTCAAGGGCACAGACAGGCACCAAGGCCAATAAATCTGGATTTGAGAGCGTTCAGACCAATCAAATCCTATTATGAACAATATCCAGTTGGGCCCATTATCAAGATGACATATCATTCTGACAGCTGCCCATTAAGAACAAATTGGAATTGCTAACTCATTGTCAATGATGAAACAGCAGCCGTGTGACTGGTAAAGAAAATTTCGATCAGACAGGAACATTACTCAAAGTACCCTTTTTAAAGTAGAAACTGAAATATTTATATGATATATCAAATTGTTTATTAAGGTGTATATTGTCTGGAGTATAGTGCTTTCAAACTAACAAACAAAAGGCTCTTGTTGTACAGAAACAAGAGGAGGAAACATATTCTTGAACATCAGGTTGTTATTGGATAGCTCCAGAGAGTAGGATAAGTATGTTGGCCACTGTCCTCCTGTAAAAACAAACTCATATGTCATGTATGCCAGCAGCTTATTATGACCTATAGTTATGTTTTATTGTTAGGCAACCTCTGGTAGCTGTAGTAATTATGTAGCAGAGAAGGTCAGGTGATGTACTATAAAGAGCAACATGTCTGATGAGTCTGATTAATGGGATTGATGGGTCAACAAATCACAGGACTTTTTATATGGGAGATTGCTGTTTGTTTCCCAATAGTCATCGTTTTTTCTTTTATCCATGACCGATCCACTACCTTTACTGTGTGTTTATTGTTGTACGAATGACAACAAAGGTAATCTAATCTTAAGGACGTTCTTATTTTAACCCAAACCATGTCCTTTTCCTAAACCTAACCAAGTAGTTTTTGTGCCTAAACCCAATCAAACCGTGACCGTTCCATAAGTGTGGCGTATGGACACACAAGGAAACCCAAATGCACAACTGAGAGCCAGAAAACAGGTTTTACGTTGCCAAAAGGTTCGGTACAGGGCTGAGCAGTCAGACAGGCAAACAAATCCAAAAAGGGCTTGGCAGAGGCAGGTTTTAAAAAAGTATGAAAAAAGTCACATGCAAGAGAGCTAGACATTAGGAATGGCTGGGACACTTGTTGAGGGCAGTGAAGATGAACTGGCAAAGAGGAAAGGGAGCACGGAGACTAAATATACTAGGAGACGGGGAGACAATGAGACACAGGTGCAACACATCAGGGCGGGGCAGACAATCACAGAGGCGGGAAACACATGAGGGCAGGAGTGGGGATCTGAAACGAGAAGAAAAAGGTAAGTGACACAGAAATAAAACAGAAAATACTGCAAACTGAAGATAAAAAAAGAGAGAACATGACCTAGAATGACAGTAAGCTTGATCACGTGTTTATTATTGCGACCATGACGACTCAGGCCTGTGACTGCCGTAGGGGCATTAGTTCAGGAGACGTGGTTTGTATCAGAGGGGAGGGACAAACGACCTATATGGTCCTTCAGGATTTGTTTTTATATTGTCTGTTAAAGTTAGTTGTTTCAATGTTTTGTTCTGTTTTTTAATTTTATTTTCACCAGAAATGACCAAGCTAACCAGTGTTTTCTTCTACAGAGGAGTAGATCAGTTGAAATAGATTTTCACCTGGATTATATGTCCTCACACATCATTGTGTTTACTGCTGTCAGAGACACTTTTCATCACACTTTACATTAAAAAATTCCTCCTTTTGTGCAGCATAGGCTTCTTCGAATAGGCCACTGGAAAGAAAAACAGATGACAAAGATAGGGAGAAAATGCAAATTGTCACAAAGAACATTAATCATACAACAATTCCTATTGATAGCCTATGAACAGAAAAAACTGCCATTTGAAAATGTTTACTTTACACCCACATACTCTATGTCTCTTGATGTTGGTATGTTAACGCTAGCTTACCTTTTTGTAAATGCCAGCGCACTGGCCTGCCTGTTTGGTTTGTCCCAGCTGCTTTTCTGCTGCTTCTTGTCTTATTCGTAGCGAGATTGTGGGTGCATCCAGTCCATAAATTGTTGGCGTTTTTTTTTTTCCTTTGAAGAACCCATAACATTAACTAACATTATTGGCAGAGACATGATGTCAGTGAAATCTAAGATGCTGCCTAATAGTGGTCATGCAGCTTAATCAACTTCTGAAGAAGAAATCATTTTGAGCAGCGTTTTAGCCTCATTTTTATCCAGGAAAAAAGTTCATTAATTGGTATTTTTAGTCATTGTTTTTGTTGACAAATACAGAAAGGTTAAGATACAGAAAGGTCAACTCACTGGCTGTTCTTTAATGGTATATTCTACGTGTCATTTGCATTACAAAACATGATACGATCATATATACTGTCATGTACAGTATGTGTGTCATATTGGCATGTATATTGTCATACCAACAAAGTAAATAATGCATTGTAATTTGATATTTTGGTCATATTGCCCAACCCTAACATTCACAGATTAAAATAATAATACATAACGTCAGTATGAGTGAAGAGGCACTAAATGCAGCACTGGTGAATAAGCCATTACTGTCTGTGAGAATCAGTATGCAAAAGCACAGATTCTTGCAAACAAATCAGAGAGCCTTTGGATATCTCCAGTGTTTTTTTTTTTCCTGCCCTTGTTTGCTCACCAAGCCCCCCCAAGCTTTCTTTCTCGTGTGGCCTTTGTCCTCCCTATACAAATCCAGCATCCAAAAAACCTCTTCTTCGCCTGTCACGGCTTCATAGCAGATCAGTATTTCCATGCCATGACCTATTTACCCTCAATGCCTAACAGCTCACCCACCCCGGGTGGAAAGCCACTGAACCCTGTTGCCCCAGGCTTTGGTCATCACCCGGCACTTCAGCAAGGATTTGTGTCACAGTCAAAGCAATGGCAACAATTTCTAAACCAAATAGACAATATAACAAAACTGGAGGTTGTAATTTTTAATTTTAAAACCTTACTTTTAAGAAACATCCACCATGCTCCGGGTACTGTGACACTTGTGTATCTCTTTTCTAGGAGGTCTATTAAGTCTGCCTCACCCCTCCAGTGCAGGGCCATCGCACACCAGCTTCCATGGCATTAAACAGCTTTGATGGCATTTTGCCTTAAATACAGTCCATTATGTTTCATGTTTACAAATTCACATATTGCATTGTTGAGAACCCCCAGGTCCTATTAAAGAGAGAAAGAATGGCAAGCTGATGGAAAAAAAAAATGCATTTTAGAAGCATTGAGTTTAGATCAGCTTTGTACATCTGTCATGAAATATTTTGTCTCGATTGCAGTTTTTGTCATGGAACATGGATTTGATGATTTTACCTTATCTTGATTCATGACTTTGTGGATGGAAAGAGTGATCCTGCAATTTCAGTAAGGCAGCCATTTTTTAAAATAATTTTGTGTTACTTTACATCAGCATGGCATGGGTTATTTTTTCTTCTGTTGTATAGGTCACTATAAGGTTGCTGCGCATTCAGTGCGTTTGAATTTTCAACATCTGTCCTGCAATAATATTTATCAATGCCTTTCAGCCATCCAGTATTCAACTATGTTTCTCCTTTAACTTAGTGTCAAATGACACTTACAATATGTGCATTTTGTATGTAGTGATGATTCCAAAAGCCCACATGATGTATACCGATCATCAGCCACGACCTTCAAACCAGTTTTGCGTATGTGTGTATACACACTATATGCATACATATTAATATATAATTTTTGACCTTCCAAAAGGGCCTATTAAGTTTCTGGGTCTGTTAACATGTCAGCCCCTGTGCAAGGCTTCTTGTCAGCATAATGACTGTTTTATCTGTTCATCTTTTCATTTATTTATGATGATGACAGTGTACTGGCACAAGCTCAGCATGCTCAGAAATCGTAAGGGGACTAATTAGTTGGCGTTTTCGTGAGGGGTTGGGACCACTACACAGCCTCCAGTTTAGTTTAAATTCAGGTAATGACTACCAGAGTGTGTGTTTGACAGTGGTGAGGGCTGTGCACTGCCACCCAGCACTGCTGTGATGGGGGCATGTTTAAAACCTGGCAAACTAGTCTCATCACCTGGCACCCTGGTTCCTCACCAGCCTCAAGGTCACAAGCTTGGCATGCTGCTTCGAAAAGCTGGAGGGGAGAGTGTGAGAGGCATCCCTGAACAGTCGTGGATGGGCTGCCATGGTGTAGCAGGAGTCCCTCTTCGCCTGCAGCGATCTAAATCCTGCCATTTATACTCACATGGCTTCAACATCCTCCTTGAACAGGCTTACGTCATTCTCTTTCCTAGAATCAGAGCGATAGCCGTTCAAATTAGCAGTGTGATGTGTTTTGATGTACGAGGACTATGAATCCTCCCTACTGCTCCCGTTGTCAGACATTGCTATGTTATTACATAATGCCATTTGGAGATGATAGGAAAGAGGGCATAAATTGGTTCAGATTTAAAGCTCGGTTTGCTCCGTCTGGAATTGCTCATAATGCACTTTAATCACCGAAGATCTGCATAGGGTTAATGAAGTAGCTGCATGAACTAACCCCCAACCACCAACACTCATCCACCCCCTCCATTTCAACTTCCCCACTCACTTCACCTATCGTCCTCTCATTTACCTTTCCATTTAACTTTTCTTTCTTGCGAGAGGTTTCGTGATAATTGTGCACATGAGTTCGAGGAGTCTCCAGTGTTCATTCAGCCCTGACTTAACCTCTGAGAACAGATCTAAGAATTTTTTGACATGTGTGTGCATGCATGTATCTGAGGTTATGGAGAAAAAGGCTTAGAACAGGCCGCTGTGAGCCTGGATGTCATTCATATCTAAAATCTCATATTATTCAGATCATGTAGGGGTCTCTGAGACCTGCACTCAGTGACAGAATGAGGCAAATATTGTGATTGGTTGTCATTAACTCCTGCAATTTAAGGACACGCGGTGTACAGTCCTGAAGATGGCAGCATTATAATGACTTTCTACATGTTCTTACATGTGTTAATGTACTCATGAACTAGTGGCTAACTTCATCTGTCATCTGGCAATCGACTTTGGCACTGGGGAGGTGGCGTGCACATGGTTTATCTGAGCTTTTTTGCTGAAGAACCAGAGTGAACCAAAACAGAAAATACGTTGCCTTTGGGAAAAAAAAAAACAAAAAAAAGAAACAATGAGCTGAAAGATGCTGAAACTCTGCAGAGTCAAAGGGGCTCATGAGTGACACCTTTTACATTACACATAGTCAATCTATACATTGTGGATTTTAAAGTATTGATCAGTACAGCTTTCACATCTGGTTTTTCAATAAATTAATCTACCACTAAATCCTAAACAGTTATTTTCCAGAAATCAAATGAAGAACTGTGTCAACACTCCTTCCAGCAAACAATTGTGCAGAAACACAGGGACACTGCGTGACTTGTCTGTGAGTTTCAGTACAGCCTGACCCATAAAATACAAGGCCAACGGGACCTTGCAGTGAGCACAATCTGTACAACAGATAAAAAGAAGGAAATAATTGACAGGATTCCTGAGGATACATTGATAAAGATTCATATTTTTTTCTTTTTGAGCGAAAACATCAGCAGTCCTTGAAGACTTCAGATCGATTTGATCAGAAAGGGTTAATTTGCTTCAATTATCTGGTGCTTGTAGAATCAACTAGCAATTAGAAATTAATGCCAGCTGAAAGAATAAAACAGGATGATTTAACAGGAGGGAATTTTTCTCTTTTTCTAGAGTTGATCCCTTGAAATAGCAATTTGTTCCTCATATGTCTGAGCTGTATGGTTCTGTGTTTTCCTTTAACCACTGCCTTGTGTCTCTTGTTTCAGCGCTTAATGGAAATTTTATTTCCCTCTCATTTTCCACATCAGAAGATTAAAAACATAATAATTATGTCGATGTCTTCTGGAAGATGTCCAGAAACCCAAAGTGTGTGAAATTTAAAAAAACCAAAACAAATTACTAAGAAATTGCAATAAACAATAAGTTTGGCCCTTGTTTACCTTTTTTCTTTTTTGTTTTCCCTTCAAAAGCAATCTTCATGTTTATTGGGTTGGAATTAAATCCGTCCTTGAAATCGCAATAGATGTTGTGTCTGCATGATTCTTTAATTTATTGTTTTGCTGGTGATGGAGACTTGAACGATTAAATGTCTGAAGGAGCCTACATTCCTAAACACAGAGCTAGTGAGGTAGAAGAGAGAATAATAAAAGATGGTTAAATTATTGATTGGGACATGACAGGTCTACTGCCCCTCTGGGCACACTTCATCAATATTTTCCATACAATTTAACCCAGTGCTGCCAGGACTTGCCTATATAAAGCACTCTCTGAATGATGTTCTGCACTCTGTCATTCACAAATGCACATACTCACATGTACTGACACATGCAGTCCACCCCCCACCCTGCAATGCATAATTGAAGACTGGGCGTCACTGTGTTCCTTCCAGCTAAGGACGCCTATATTTTCTGTCGCCACCTCCTGCAATTGTAAAATCACTGGCCCCTTTCACTATGCAAATGCTGCAGAGCTGGACTAAACTACTAGTGTTATCTGGACCTGGATTAAACAAAAGTCTCTGTTCTAAGTAAAGCACAAGCAGGACTGATACCTCCATCGCTCCTGGCGAGTGCAAAGGCGAAGGGACAAAGCAGTTTTGTCAGGTCCAAGGAGGCTGTCAGTGAGTCTTCCAGCTCATCTGCATGTATTCCCTCCATTAGCTGCACTGCCAGCTGAACCAGAATAAGAAAACAAATCCCAACAGTAATCAGTCAACAACAAAGGCGATGCTATATTGTTTGGAGTTGTGTGATGCTGGGGCCTCTGTGCAAGCTATGTGGATTGTGAGTATAAGGTTGTCCCCCCAGGTGCCTTCTGCAGCCAGGTTTGCCTTGTGCTCGCTGGCTGAAATATTGGACAGGCTCTTTTTTTTTTAATGTCTCCACAGGCATATATGCAGAGTTTAGCACCATGTAATGTCTTTCAATCCATCAAAGGCAGGGAGGGGGAGCTTTTTGCACATGCTCATTGTTTGCTTTACAACAGTAGCCATTGTAAAAGTCCCTCTCTCCTTCAGATGTAGTGCAACACCCACTGCGTTGTTTCCAGTGCTTTGCAATGGAGGGTATTCATTAGACTACTCCAAATAAAACCTCTGCTTTAAAATAATGGTTGCCTGAAGTGATGCCAGATGAAAAGACAAATGCATCTCTATTCCTCTTTCTAAAACAATTTCTCCTTTTAGATAAAGCATAGAGTAAAATATGAATCACATGGTCCCAGAGGTATGTGCCACCATTGTCACATTGTTTAACTCTTGATGACCCTGGAACCCTGATTTGCTGATATTGGCCTAACTTCCTTATTGTTTTGGGTTCCCCAGACCCCCCTGTTGAATTTGTAAAAATAATAGCAATAATTGTATCTTTGTTGTTGTTGTTGTTCTTTTATTTGGCCTTATTTAAACCTAATATAGGGTGACGTGTTGAAGGGGTAACCATTTCCTTTCCGAAATGCCACATCTAACTAAGGTGGCAAAATATGGAAATGACCATAAAGTATTGTTTTTTCATGTTTATATAAGCCATGCATGAACAAATATATTAACAGACAAATAAAAAATGCAGAGTATGTTGTCATACATAGGATAAGGGTTTTGAGTCTTGGGGTTAGGGTTTGGAATCAATTAAACCGCAGAGATGTCTAACTCATTGTTTGTCCTCTTATGAACAAACTGGTTTAAAATGCTGTAATACCATAAATTGAAATATATTTATTTGAGATTTGGGAGGGGTAGTGCTGTGTGAAAAGCACTGTTAAAACCAATCACAGGTATAGCACCTATGAAAATCCACTGTGTTTGACCACGTTTTACAGCTGTGGTTTCTATAGGTAATGTGTAATTTTCTGTAGCAAACTTATGAAACAAGCCATCAGTATTTGTATGTTTTTTGAGCTGTTAAAGAAAGTCTGGGGTCTAGAGGATGTAAAGAGAACATTAGGGTTGATCAGATAAAATCTGAAACAAAAAAAAAAAGCTCTTGAATGCTCTCTGCTGTGTAGCCACTTCTTTAAACCTGTGTCATTTCATTGTGTTGAAAAGAGGTCAGGGGCATCTAGTTTTATTGCTTAATGTTTTTTTGTTTGTTTGTTTGTTTTCTTGGAAATGTGCATCAAAGGCTTTTTAGTCACGATCAAATACCAATCTAGGGCATCACAGTGGCACAGCAATATTGGGTGTATGACGTGTGGCCATCCCCAGCTTATTTCCGGCCGGGGATCTTTGTCATGTGTTGTCCCCTTTTCTCTCTCTCCCCGTGTTAGCTGTCACTGTCAACTGTCAACTGTCAAGTCAGTGTAAAATAATCTTTAAAAAAAAGTCTATTTTTTCTTTTTTTTTTACATCCTCAGGTTTCAGCTTTGCCTCAGATGATGCAAATACACTCTGATGATGCCATGAAATAATGATGGACTACATTAGCATGCTTGGTAATGCACAAAGCTAATATTGGTAAAATGTGGTGCTTCTGTTATGTGTTCCCTGAGGGTAGAATATTTAACAGAGCCCACCCAGACAGTTACCCTGAGGGATGGGGTGACCTCGATACACTGACGGAAAGGCTTGTAGACAGTTACAGTGCCGCCCATGATTTTACGAATTTAACATCTAGAAACAAACGCCACGGGACCCCTCAGTTGGACAAAAGGATCAGACATAATGCACATCGCAGATCAATTTTTGTTGTGGAAAATCACAGGTTTAATCTGAACAACAATGAATGTGTCCATCGGAGATCATGTTCTGTCCGTGTAGTTGCTAGTGGTACGATCACTGTCACTGACAAATAAATAAATAAATAAATAAAACAAACATACAGTTCGAAAATAAAATCAGATTTCTCACTCCATGAAAACACACAGTAGTACACAGACATAATATCAATGGCTGTAGTCTTTATTTATTCATTCCCTGCCAAGAGCCAGAGCTGTGTAACCACCACCCCTGTTACAATGATGGCTGCTTCAAGGTTGTTTAACTGATAAATTACTGTATGTTGCATGTTCAGCAGAGCGGTCATTTCACCCACTGTCCACTGCTGCTCCTGCTGACTGCTTCCTGTTTTATGCTTCCGAAAAGAAAACTCACATCCAATTCAGCACTCAGCTGTGGGAGAGGCAGAGCATAAAAACAAAAAGTGTCTGACTGTACTCTGAGCCACGATGTGTGTTTATGTATTTATAATTGCGTGACTCATGCCACTTACCCCAGTCTTTGCTCATTCCATGTATATATTGGTGTACTTCTATCTACCACCAGATTTATTCACATAAATATACTTATGACATTTATCACATTTTAGATGTTTTACTTCACCCATGGAGGCTGACAGGTATTAAAACTGCAGGGTCCATCTACATCTGTGTCTCTCAGTTTGATACATTACATTCCCCTTTACACAATGATATGAACATTTTGGAAAGACGCTATGATTTGTTGGGAAAATATTCCACCGTCTAGTATCCTTCAAATTGTTTCAACACTGTCTGACTCTTTTATCAACTGCACATTTGGTAGAACTGATACCATTTTTAGAAGAACCTCTTCTGCCCTGATGCTCCCACTGTGGGTTCAGTTATTACAGTGACATCTTAAAGGGCTAAGCTTTGTTTAATGGTCCCACATTTTACCGGACAGCTTCGGTCCTGTTGGTCCGGTGGGATAATGATGACATCCTTGTCAGCATCCTTAAAGCTGAGTTAGAAGGAATGTTGAGCGGCTCTACCAGCACATGAAACCTTACCGAACAAAACAAACTGCATAACTGCAGCACAGTATGCAGTGGAAAAAAGGCGTTTGGTCACAACAGTAGTGTTTTCCTAACAGCACAGCGTGTGTGTGGCTCCATCAAGTTGACATTAATCAGGGAGAGCAGTTGGTAACTCACGCCATATCTGTCATACAGCCCCACTTGCCTTTCCTTTCTCTTTATCAATATCTCCTTCTTAGAACTGCATAAATACAGGCTTTCTTGGGATATGTTGATCAGATCTCATTTATTTTCAACATTAACAACACACATTTAACATCTTACATCATGGTATTTTATTTTCACAGTAAAAGAGTTTGCTCTGCTTTGATCAAGGGATGTATATGTGCTTGAGGGAAGTTGGAATGGGTGAGGCGAGTGTGCAGTGCTCATCCCCTATTTTGATATCACCCCAGGTCCAGATTGGACCCTGGGGGCAGAAATGATGTTATGATCATAATGACTCCTTCCTCTCCATGCCACTGGAAGCTTGATATAAATTCATGTTTTGCTTTGTTTATTTCAAATGTATGCTAAAAATTTTTTAAACCCGACCGCATGTAAACTAAGAAAAAAATTTAGTTATAGTTAAGGCTAGTTTTTTGTGTTGTTTTTTGGAAGTTCATATTTTAGCGTATCTATGTTCCCCTTTTATATGCCAATGAAATCAAGATGTCCAAGTAAATGATACAAATGACCTCAAGACATCACAGAAAAAAATAAATAAATAATTAAAAAATGCACACAGTTGCCATTGCTAAGCGACAGTGGCTGGTATTACACTGTACACTGCAGGCCTGAACACCTCATCACATGACCGTGGGTTTTGTTTACCGAGGCGTGGGTGACACTGATGGAGCATGAATGCACATTTGTAACGCAACCAGCTACAAATTAGAATGTACTAAATTGATTCAGCGCAACGCATTAAAGAACAGAATGACTAGGTCTGCATTTTTAGCGGTTTTTGCATGCATGTCTGTGTGTTTGAGGCAGAGAGAGAGAGAGTGAGAGAGACAGACATTATGCTTCATGCTGTTTAATGTCACATGTCTACCTAAAGCTAAACCTTCAGCTGTAACAGTAAAATGTGTGTTGTTGTGGGAGCTAGTTAATGGCAGTGGAATAAATGCCAATTGAATCCCATAGTTGAAATACATGCTTCAAATACAATTAATTTACTTTAGGCAGTTATCTTTTTTGGACAGGGTTTTTTGTCGGTTAATAACGCCACTTGTTACTTCAGAACGTGTCCCATCTAAATTCAGTGGAAGAAAATGTCTCACCCACCTCCTGCTCAGGACTACAGCACCAATGGCAAGATGATATTTTCTCAACTAGCTTATTAATAAACTTTTCAATCACACATCAAAAGGGAGGAAGAGTAAATTTCAAAACTTTCCCTGTCTTAACTATTCATGAATGCTGAGGCCATGAATTAAATATTAAAAACCATGGTAAAGAAACACCAGGGAGCTGTGGACAAATTTATGATGACATTTGTAGGAGTTAATGACAAGTCTATCATCAGAACTAACACTATAGTAAATACAAATTTAAGACTCTTGTAAGTTTCCTATAGCACTAATATTTTGTACGATATTAGCAACAACTGTCACCACAGGACACATAAAAAATGTATACTGTTATTGACCTTTTCCCCGTGATAGCTATACAATTTCTATTTTATTTTCTTTTATTTTCCTTGTATTTTAAAATGATATTTCCATGTAGAAAACTACCTACAGTACTTAAGCGGATGCTTCATGGCACACCAGTGTGCAAACATGACAAACTTTTAACAGCTTTGTTTAAGTGTCCATGAATGTCCAAGCACGATTCAAGCAGGACATGTTGGAGCAGAATTTTTGATTACGTTTTCAACCAAATACATGATTTGATCCTTTTGACCAGAAATGCATTAAAAGGTAATAACGCTTGCCTTTTACACCGGGCCTCAGTGGTTAAGGTTAGGGGTGTAACGTTCAAATTTCCGGTATTTAGTTAATGTTTTCATCCAGCATAGATATGCTGTGTTCGTGCTCTTTGACACTATGACAGAATGTTTGTCCAATGTAAGGACTTTAAAAAAAATTTTTGGCCCACTTATAGGAGGAGTCTCAGAAACCATTAGTTTATTTTTCATGATTAATTAAATTAAGATTTCATCCATCACCACAAGATATTATTAGGGCATTTTCAGGAAGATTTTCTAAATTTCATCTGAGAAAGAAGAAAATTTCCTCTTCTCTCCATGCTGTTGTATCTGTCCTTCAGTCCCTTTCCCACTGGGTTAGCTGCATTGCTGAGGAGGTTACTTCCCTTTGGAAGAGGTTCATCCACGGCCATGCTACTGTCAGGAGGAATATGGTTTGTAAAAAATACATGTAGACTATCCAAAGTAAATCCCATGACTGTAAAATGTTTCACTGATTAGGAAAGCTGTGTTTCATTTGAAACAATGTGCACAGGAATATTCACTGTTTGTAATGATCAGCAGCTGCCTGCAAAAAATTAGAATCTGGTCCAAATAACCCCATGTGGGATAAGTATGACAATAAGTGCGAGGGATGTTAACTTCAATTTGTATGAGATGCCATCACTGTTAGATTTTCAGTTAGAAAGCAAACGGGTTGTCAAAAGGAGGCTGAGTAGCAACATGAAACACATTTTCTGTGAGAGCCAAAAATCAAACAGCTTATCCTTCAACCTGGGCTTAGATGTTGCGCTTGCCAAATGCAGTTAAAAATGAGGTACGAATGAGAAAGAATATATTATTAGTTTGTGTCTTTTATCTGGCTTCCGTCATGCTCGCCTATTTTCTATACCGCTTAAGCTTCAGTGAGAATAATTTTTTAAATAAATATTGAAATCAAATGAGATTTTTCAATTGTGCTGCCTATCTCACTGAGAACATTAAGGTTTGTGCAGGTTTCCATTGCTTTCAAGGATGTTTATGATTAATAGCGATACCGTAAAAATGTTGTTTGCATGAAATTATGAGCCTTCACTAAGATTTGAGCTAAAGGAGTGTTTTTTGCTGCACATACACTGGCTTCCCTTTCACACTGACTACGCCGTAATTACTGAGGCTTTTCACAGAGCTTTTGAACGTCATGCGCCAACACCGTATGATCACACCTCACCAAGCTAACTCCCTGGGATATGAGATTGTGGTCACAGCGGCTGCCAACCTAGTGCCTGTTGATGCCTGTTTTGTTACTTCCTTGGCATGGTGTTTCTGTGCATCAGGAGTTATAATAGCACTGACCGTGTAAATACAGCATGACTAAATAGCAAGCACTGAAAGCCCTGTCTGGGGTCTGTACAAACAGCTTATCCCTCAACCTGGGCTTACACTGTAACATGTCTGCGACCTCACTTTCCATCCCTAACTCACTCCCTTTCTACATGTGCCAGATTAATAGGAATCTCCCCAGGCTCCTTCATCCCCTTCGCTGGCAGTCCAGGATTCACGTCGTCGACTCTTGTCTGCTATTCTCTCCAGATATTTAGGTATTTGTCGCTCCTATTTGTGACTCCATTGGGCCTTGTAGCCAAGGGCAACCTCCAGACAGCACCTCAGAGAAGTGACAGAAGAGAAGAAAGAGAGGGTTAGAGAAACGAGCCACAGATGGTATAGGGCTTATCGGTTCCGAACACCCGAGTGTCGGCAGCTTCCCAAAAGCTATAATATACTCTATGTGTGTTTATTAAGCAGCAGGAAAATGCTTTTTTGCAAGGCAGGCAAAATGACTTCTGTGTGTGTGTGTGTGTGTGTGTGTGTGTGTGTGTGTGTGTGTGTGTGTGTGTGTGTGTGTGTGTGTGTGTGTGTGTGTCTGTGTGTGTGTGTGTGTGTGTGATGCCACGTTGTGTACACTTCATTTCAGCGTAGACTCAGTTTTTCCTCTGCAATACAAGAAAGGTATTAATGTTGTACTGGTGTCATGGAGAGGCTACAGAGCCAGGCGGCCTCCAATGAAAAGAGAGGGAGATCTGTTATTAAAAAGAGCCAACACTGGAGGGGGAGCACACTGCTGATAGATTGCGTGTAATGAAGGATTTATATTTGGCCGTTATCGCTGAAGCACCTCCTATATTCAAAGTATCAAATGATTACCAGGCAATGAAAAGTAAACGGCTTCTTGGTAATGGCTCTTAAGTTTCCACTCTGTCAACAAAAATCAAATTCATATCTACCCCATAACAGATAGGGTTTTCACATGGCTGCAGAGCATGAGCGGAGATTAAACACACAAATAAGAGGTAATTGATATTAGGAGAATTAAAGACCAAAACAATTTCCTTTCTGTTTGCTAATGTGGTATTGTAATGTCATTGCTGTGACAGTCAAATTATGTGGAAGACAAAATTGATAATTTGAAGCTGCTTCCTGGAGTCACAAAGCTTACAGACAAGTAAATACAGCATCTACTCAAATATTCATGTTTCTGAGTCTAACAAAACAGTGGTTACTTCCCTATTCTGCATGCAGGACGTCTACCGCAGGGGCCGCAGTCACGAAATGAGATAGGGAGTCAATGACACGTTTCTGGAGATAAATTATGCAGCAGCATTGGTCTACATTTTTCAGCCCAGGGTCCAGAGTGTCTGGAGTTAAAATCAGTCATGTGATTCATGCAGGTGGGTGGTTTTCTTGGGTAAATGCACCTAACGCCATCTGTGTGCTCGCATGTTGCACCACACAGCACTATATCTGGGTGCAGAGAGGCTGCCAGCTTGCGTTGCTCCGTCTGAAGTCTTTTTAGGGCAGAACCTGGCAGGAAGATGTCATAGGGAAAAAAAATACTTAGGCAGATTTGGAAGTGACGTTTCTGAGATAAACAAGAAGGATGACACAGTGCTTTGTGTTTACCACTACTGATTTGAGGAGCTTCAAACTACATTGGAAGTTTAAGGGAGCTTTCAGTTGCAATGAGTATAGATGCAGAAGCCATTGCCCTAAATTAGACTTAAATTCAAAGGAGAAAAATGTTGATGATTTAAAAGGCAGTCAGTTACTTTGTTCCATTGGCTCACGACCAAGTCATTTGAAAAGTGTGGGTGATATACAACAGTAATGTGTAATGTACGTTTGTTTTTGTTTTTAAAAAAATCTTCCAACCAAAAAGAAAGCTGAGAAATAAAAAGAATGAAGAGAAGAAAAACGTTTTCTAGTATTTCAGCTTTAGAATATTATAATATACTAAATCACCAGTAGTTAAAAAAAAACAAAAAAAAAACTAAAACTAATACCCAAAACATATATGTTAGTAATTGCAATAGTCGGCTGCCAGTAGTGCAAAGTTAGATAGCACATACTGCATGAATTGGAATTTCCAAAATGCCAAAAAGTCTGAGGAGGCAAGAAAAGGGAGCTGTCAGATGAGCTGATGGGTTTCAAAGAAACCCTGAAGTCACTCAAGGTTATTTGAAAGAGGAAAGGAAGGCAAACAACCAAGGCAATTCAAGTAAATTTTATTTATATCGCCAAATATCACATATCACAAAACTGCCTCAATGGGCTTTACAATCTGTGCTGCATACAACAACCCCTGTCCTTAGAACCTTGATTTGCATAAGGAAAAACTCCCCGAAAAATGTTTAATGGGGAAAAAATGAAGAAACCTCAGAAAGACTAGCAGAGGAGGAGTCCTTCTTTCGGGTCAGACAGACATGCAATAGATGTTTTGTGTACAGAATAGACCAAAATAGCAAAATGACAATATTGAAAATCAGGATGACAATATTACAGATGATGATAAAATTATTACCAAAACTGTCCGTTGTAAAAGTATGCGACAGTTAATAGTTCAACTTTCACCTACCATTGTGTTTATTGTCCTTTCTATCCCCATTTATAGTGATTTAAATAATCTGTATAAACTGTTGGCTTTTTTAACATTTGACTGAACTCTTGTTTTTCTCTGTAGCAGTGTTGCCACATTTCCAAAGGAAATTTGATGACTTTGCTGTCTGCAGGGTTATCTTAACCAATAGAAATTAAGACAAACATAAGAAAGACGTTTCTAATGAATTGGGATTAACCCTTAAAAGTATCTTCATGGTGGGCCGACAAAAGCAGATTTATTGTTGCCCGCTCTGGTTGAACATTTCAGATTTGTTGCACCCCTAACCACACCCAGCATCCGCATCACTAATGGGTGTAGTTGGGAGTGTTCATAACTGTGCTCTCATTGCAGTTTTAACCATGCAACGATGATGTCACGATGTACTGACAAACCTTGGAGCGCGCTTTGCACTAAGGTGAGAGGTTAAACCACTGGGTGTCAGTAAAACCAGTATTTTTAGTTGCTGTTAAATTGCTGTAAGTAACACACTTCATTGCTGCTTGCTGGCCCAAGGAATGATCTCCACTGTCTCGTATCTGTTCAGGATTTTCTATTGATCATATTAAACAAATACCCACACAGCAATTAAGCCTTTCCCCCCATTACAGCTGTTATTACAACAGACCAAATCATTGTTCCTCAGAATCTCATCATTGCTCTTCTGTAAATGTGAACAAATCACGGCAACCATGAAAAAAGCCAGTCTCAACTAGTGGGAACATGGTGTGTAAATCTCCTTTGTCTGTAGAAATCAAGAGGGAAGGTAAGGCAGCAGCCAGGCCATGCTGTCAGGTGATTTACGTTGACATCCACCTGTGTCATTATTCCTGCAACAACATCCCCAAACGATCCCTCTTCTCCGGCATCCATAACTTGTATCTGGAAATTTCCTCAATCAATCTGTTGGATTCCTACATTGTGCAGAAGTGAGAGAGAGACGAATAACATACAGTGCTATTCTATCACCTGCGTGTGTTTTAAATTAGCTCCTAGGAGATTCATCCCCCTCTAAAATCCTAATGAAACCTTGCCTTTGACTACACCTGAGCTGGTTCTGCTTATGAATTACACACTAGCCTCTAATGCAGATTGAATTATACAAGGTACCTCCAGGATATTTCCCATGTCTCTTGGTCTTTTTATATTACTAAGCAGGTTTGTTAATATAATTCATAAAAGCCTTTGTCAAAGGCGCTGCAGTGTGATTGCACTGACACACGCGGACAGGGATTTTTCATAAAGATATATTGTTTTTTCTGCCTGTTTAGTTTAAAGCATTATGGGTTTATAGATGAAGGGAGATGCAGAGGCGGGCAGCAGGAGAGCAAGGTGGAGGTTGCTTGGATGAGACCCAGGATGTCGATATCTTAATATGTAGACTGTCACTTTGGGTAACCCTGGGAGTGTGACAGCCGAAACAATCCGATATTGCCATATGCTTTTAAAGCAACAATAAGATTCGCTATCATTTCTGAACAGGGGTCAGTAGGTGGATAAACATGTTCATTCAGGTTAATTTGACTCCCTGTCCATGATACTGATATGTTTTTTTGCGGTATGGGGTCATTCACCTTAACCTCATATTGGAATCCAATATCCAGTTGGTGTGTTACCCATATTGTTGAGATGCCATGATAACTTTATTTTAAACGAGCAAATAAAATGGGTATACCTTGAATCTGTCAGATAGTGTTTGAAATCTACCTGTGGGTATGAGTAGGGCACAAAACTGAGCAAGGCACCAAACCCTGTGGTGCTCCAGTGGAACTTCTTAGTGTACCAGGAAGCAGCACCTGGAAGTTATTTAATTTACATGTAAGATCTGAATTTCCAACACCGGAATGACAGGGCTGAAAAATATTCTATTGTCACTCTCAGAGGTACAGTTGGTTGAGCAAAGATTAGTGTGGTCCGTTAATGAACACATTTTTTGATGTCAGAATCACCTAAAAGATTGAACTGTTTAAAACGTGTATTTGCAGGAGAACAAGAAATATACCTTCTTACCTAAATTGATCAAGATGGTTTTCTATCTCTGCTCTTTGTGGCATCACATGTCTTTGATCCCTCGAAGCCCTGACTAGACAGACCATTCTTTCTAATCACAGTTTTTGAAGGAGATGCCATTGCTGCGAGCACTCTTAACTCCAAGTGGATTATCTTCACTAATGACTAAAAGGCCTGCCTCTTAAGCCATTCCACCTGTAACTCTGTGACTCCTCTCCACTCTTTTCTGCCCTGTCCCCTCCTGTCTCCCGTTATTGGAGGACAAGACATCTTATGTCATTCTCTGGAACTTGACCAAAAGAATAAAATTACCTCACCTCTTTAGATGACTCCTGCTGCACACCCAAACCTGGAGCCAAGAGAGGAAAGAGGTGATGCCTAGGATTTTCAGACCAGAGTGTAGTGAACATATAAATAGCGCTCCCTGTCTGATCTGGCCTGCTCAAACTGATCTCCAGCCACAGAGAAGGTCAGTTGTTAATACTCGGTATCAACAGTGCAGGGCTGGTCAGACTGTGTACAGTATGTTTGCCTCTTGCTAAAGGAAAAAGGCACATTGCCAGAATTTTCTTATATCGCCATTGCTATGCCACTGACAAAAACCTGTAACACTTAAAGACATAAACAACAGTATTTAGGACAAACTAGTGGAGTTTATGCTGACAGATGGCAACATCATTAAAATCTTACATGCTCCAATGAAATGTTACTGTTGCTATATAGTGGCATCTTTTACAGACAAAATGTTATACAGTTGTGTTGTGTTTTGTTTTTTCAAAATTGTATTTTCTTCATGTCCATTAACATACAGGAGGTGCACCCTACGGAAGGCTAGGAGAAATACTCCAGACAAAATTAAAACAGACGGAAGAAAGTAATGTGAAAGGAGTGGAGGAAGAAGAAATTAAACCGTTTGGTTCGGGCTCTTCCATGTTCTAACCCTAAAGTGCTGACGAGGTGTCTATTTGAAGCTGCTGCAGCCAGCCAGTAAGCAACCTCCAATCTATTAGCAGAGACGATCAGGCAGGCACAGGCCTCTGGGTTCACCACAGTGTACTCATTAGAGTACAAATATTTCTGATCTGTTCAACACACACACACACACACACACACACACACACACACACACACACACACACACACACACACACACACACACGTATGCACACATAAACATGCACATACACGTCCACCTCCCTCCATCATCTTTCTCTTCCTAACCCCTTTTCTCCATTTCCCCTCTTACACTCCCTCCATCTCTCCTTTGCAATTTCCATCTGTTCAAATGAAATATATTTGGCATCCTGAGAATGCCTCTCAGCAATGAGGGACAATATATCTTACAAATATCAGCCGTCCAGCAGTGGTTCATGTAATATTTATAAAGGGAATGTGGCAGTGGGTGATGTCAACAATGTTTACCGAGAACAGGTTGAGCATCCCTCCAAAGTGCACCAGCACCTGCCAACTTTTTGACGGGCTAGGTTCTCGGCCAATCCGGAGACTCATTTACATGTTAGCCAGCGATAACAGCTGACCTGATCACATCTGGCATGCTTGTCCAATTAATTAATCATGTATAAGTGAGGCCAACCTCGGGCTTTGATTACGGCTGCCATATTGTTTTAAAGAGAAGTTGTGTGTGTAGTGAGAGGCTGGCAGACAAGTGCCCAGATGGACAGTGAGGATTTTTGAAGAAACTACCCTTCAAGTTCCATCTAACATAGGTGTTATTGAGAGAATTACACCCGACATGCATGTTTTGAACAAATGTTGAAAAATATAAGTTGTATTTCATAATCAGGTATGTACATTTTTTCAGTTTAGAGTCAACAGCCATGCAAGCGACTCTAACATTTTTTAATTAGCACTCAACACAAGGCATCTGAGATATATGGGAATAACATCATTTATACAGGCATTTAGTCATAAACCAAAGTTAACAGTGTGTATGGGAAAGGCCCATGGCAACATGGTTCTTCTGAAGCTCACAGTTTTTTACTGAAGCCACAAAGATCTTCATGAGGTAAATATCACTTTTACTCAAATCTTTAGGCATCTCTCCCAAGAACATCACATTGTGACATCAATGCTCAGACCCAATATGCATGACATGAAACATCCCAATTTTTGCCAGAAAAGCCAGATATATGAACAAAACTACAATATATGGGCATGGTCCACAAGTAAGCCAGTGCACTTCCTCCAGCAAGGGCACTGGCACAGGTATCTACAGTTTGTGACAACTATTTTCACTAAAAAAAAACACTTTTTAGGGATGAACAAATGTGAAGGCACCAAAATTCTATTAGCTTTACACAGCAAAGTATTGAATGGTGAACGCAAAGTAAGGTTTTTTCCAAAACAGAGTGAACTCTTCATATTGGCAACATGCACTGAGGAAATACCGGAAGCAAGGGGCTAATCCTCCAACGTGTGTGCCTCAAGATATCTTGAGATTTGTCAATAATTCTGTATGGACTTAAAACTAGAATATGAGTAACTTTTCTGTAAATGACTTGAGGTGCCACAGAAATATGACTGTTTCTACAAAGTGTTTTGTTCCTGTAGAGAATACATTCCCAAGTAAGAAATTGGTTCTGTTTTTGTTGCAGTGATTTTACTCACTTAAGTGCAGTATGTTTTAATTATGAAGAAAATCTGAAGATATTAGTGTTCAATTATATTACTGCAGTTGCAGTTTTCTTTCTGAAGATGTCAAATTGAAAGAGAAGTGACCCAAACACTAATTTAAATTCGGAAAGGTAAACTGAAATAACTGATTACGATGAGCATCCCAACTTAAGGAATTTATCTTAAAACAGGTCAGCATCAGTCGTTTGAGGCGTACCTTCATTCACAGATTTAGAGTATTGTGTGAGCATATGTTTTCAGCAAAGCCAGCCCAAGTGGGAATTGAACTTCTAACCCTGACGGTGTAATCGCCACACTTAAATCACTGAACTACAGCACTGCTTCCAATATGCCTTGGACTTTAATACTCACACTTGAAACTGTTCTTTTTTTCTTTTTCTTTTTTCTTTTTTTTAGTTATTTGTGACGGGGCAGTCAAAACATGTCTTCAGTGGGCCCAGAGGCACACTAGATGTCCACTGTGTGTTGTAAGGTCAGCAGTGTTTACAAGAAAAACATAAAGGCTTGAGGAGAGGCCGGGAGTACAGGCCGGGGCTTCGGTCCAGAGTCTCAGTCCTTCTTCAAGGCAATAACTTGACCCTCCCTCTGTGGGTCTGTCTGTCTTTCTGTCTGTCACTTCGCTGTCTGCTTCTCCGTACACTTACAGAAGGCCTCTTAATGATTTTCTGTCAGAAACAACAATTAGGGACAATCCCACACCCTCCCACTCCCCCTGCATCCCTACTCCTGAAGAATCTTCCCACCAGTAGTTTTGATAGGGCTTTGATCACATTGCAGCAAGAATTTGGCAGTTTTTTTTCACATGGTTTCAGCTACAGTGAACAAAGTGAACAACAAAGTGCTGATTGAAGTCTTTCCTCCAAGTCTTGACCATATTGATATGGGATATATGATTGGATCATGAGGCGCGTTGCTGACATTTGGTTCATATTTGAGTACTCATAACGGAATTTATCAGCCTCGCCATGAAAATTTACCTGAAACAACTCTCATAACTTTTAGTGCCATGGCAACTTGAATAAGCCATTGTCAGCATGAATGACAATGAGACAGAGCACTGTGAAAACAGCAAATTACTTTCTTTAACTTTTAAGTGATATTTTGGCAAATTCCTTTACGTTCAAAACACACAGGGACATTATTTTGCAAAACCTATCACAAAGCATAGCTCCAAATAATTATGTAACTTTTTTCTTAACTTTCTGAGTATTGATACTGATTTTGGTGTATCTTCTTAAATAGATGTTTGTGGGTTTAGCTGTAAAGCTCTTAAACTTAACTTTTTTGCTCTTCAGGTATTTTTTAGCCTGGCACCTACTCACTGAGCCTATTTTGCTCTGGTGTGCGGGTTTCTATACCACATCCATAGCCTGCCTCCCCTGACATCCCTCTGTCCATCACTCCACATCTGTCTTTGTGCTTTTGAATCAGGCATCAATGAGTAGAGAGGCAGAGAGATGAAACAAGAGAGGGATTGGATAGGGAAGTGCTAGGTGGTGAGGGGGAGAGGGTGCACCTCAGGGAGCTGCCTGTCACAGCCCTGTCATGTTGATAGACATGTCAATCGTGACTGAGCGGAAGGTGGACAGCTCGAGAGGGAGGGGAACATAAGAGATGAGAAAAGTGAAATTAAGTAAAATGAAAATGAGAAAATGGGTCACAAGGATATTTGTTACATCTATTGTCATTGCATTGTGACCAATTACTCTTGATGCACTCACTGAGTGGTAGATAGTAGGATCTTAGGTCTTTGGCAACAGTGACTGTGCTTTTAACAATGTTTTACCTTGTATTAGTTGGCTAGTATCTTTCCTAAAGTGAGTTTGTATACTTGTCTAGTCGGTTACAAAACAGAACATCTCTGCATCCAAATAATAGCCAATCTGAAAGTTTAACATGCTTTTTCCAAAATACCACTTAAGACTGAGTGCAGAGACTGCTGTCCATGGTGCTAAAGAGAATGATGAATTCATTTCAGATCTTGACTTGTATAACTGCTTATAAGCCTTGTGATATTCTAAAATATAAAGCCTGAATGGTACAATTTGACAATCCGTTTCAATCACCAGCAAATAAAGAGCAAGAGTCTTTTGAGGCTGTACGTAGGCACAACAGTGCTTTGAGCTAAATGCAAATGTCAGTGTGCTAACATGCTCAGCATTATCAATTTTTGTCCCAAATTTAATAACAATCTATCCAATAGTTGTTGAGACATTTCACTAAAATCCACAAATGTGAACCTCATAGTTGTGTTAGAGGAAAAGTTAGGAGATCACTAAAGTTAGTAGAATATATCCTTTAGGGACCATGGATGTCTGTACCAAATCTTTTGCCAATCCGTTGCGTAAATATTGAGATATTTTACCGAATAAGTTAGAACTTTGACCTGCAGGTGGGACTGAAGGAAAAGTCAGGGGATCAACAGTGTCATTAGGATTAATTCTCTGTGAACCTTGACTGTCTGTAAAACAACTTCATGGCAATCCATCCAACAGATGTTGACCAAAGTGGTGTACTGAGTGACAGACATTGCCATCCTCATACACACTGACCTGTAACTGTAGTCTGCTTCTCCAAATACAACCAGTGCTTATATTTTATTTTACACTCAGCCCGTTTTCAGACTTGAGCACATATTTGTGGTTGTTGTCTTGCAACACTGAAGTCTTATAACAGTTGTTTGGCTGGACCACAACAGTGGGGCCAGCCCTATAAACACAAATGTTGGTGACTGACTGACTGAGTGACTGACTTAGTGAGTGTGTGCGTAATAAAGTTACACCATTGGTTGTCGCTCTCTCAAAATGAACTGGCGCCAGCAGTTTGTAATGCGCCATCAGGGGGGCATTTACAGGAAGAGTTGCCAACTTGTCACCTTTGTCACCAGATTTACCGACCTTTCAAACCTTTCTAGCAACTTTTCTTCAAAAGACACCTAGTGACAAATCTAGCAACTTTTTTGGACAAACCTTTGCTACTTTCCGTAGAATTGAGTTGCCCTTACTGCCCCGCTGGCACAAGATTGGGCTTTCCATCCACAGGCACACCTCTCTATGTGTCTCATTCAAGTGACCACACGACAGCTGACACAGATGTGAATGAGATTTTAATTTTCTCTGTGAATGAGATTCTAACTTTCTCTCTGAGTGATTCTCCTAGACGGCATTGTGGTTATTAAATCAGGATTTTTTTGCAGTGCAGAGCAGCAGCTTGGAAATGGTTTGGACTGCTGGTTAACATGTAGTCTTAATAGGCCACATTTCAGTCCCTATTTCATAATTGTGCTGTTGTTTGACAACAGAAATAAAAAAAAACATGTAATTGAGAACAGCTTGATTGGAAACTTGGCTGTAGTAAAATACAGTTTATATGAACAAAGACAGTACCAGAGAAGCAAACTGATAAAGGGCAGTCCAGCCACATACTAGGTTCACATATCTAGTCTTGTTTATGAATTTCTGTTGACGGAGCCTCATTGGATCTCACCTAACTGCTATGCAGACATTGTGTCTTTTCACCCTGGCCGCTCTCACCATGGTCATTTTATCCCGACAGTACATATTGAGCACTTTCACAATTTTAAGAGTCCTAGGTGGCTAGGTGGAGCATTGTTGACTGTGTCCAGTGAGATAATCACTGTGCCAGATTTGGGGCCTACAGTAACAAGAATTCGGGGCAGGTACTAGCATCCTACCCCCCTTGTTCTATTATGTTACGTCTGTAGATTTAGCAGCAGAATGTTTCCAAAATTATCTTTGACCTTGTGACAGAGGCACCACCACTACTTCTTACATTCACGTTTAATGTGACCTCTCGTGTGACTGTGTGCTGCACAGTCACAGGAGAGGTCTGACCAAGATTTAAGGAAATTTGGCCTCCACAGCAATGATCATAAGTCCCCCATTGGATTTTTATTTTTTTTATTTTTTTAGGAAAATTTAATTTTAGGAGCCACTATCAGATTTCTTATTAAAGTGGATATATTTTGCAGTGCAGCACACAGTTGCACAACAAGACAACAACATTAATGTACTGTGTCTCTGTAGCACATCAGTCACTGGGCGCCACCGCTCTGCTGCCTCCTGGAGAGTGAGCATGAATTGAAAAGCTCTTTCTCCTCCAGGCGATAAAACGGCACTATTTGTCTGTGGTGCATTACACCCTGCAACAAAGGCATTTCGTATGCTCCGCGGCCCATCCTTCTCCCTCTCGTCTCTTGCCATCACTTCTCCTCCCACTATATTACACTTAAATACATTCTGCATTTGACACTGGGCATCACAGAGATGGTATCGAGGGGGTGCTGCTCTCCCTCTCTACCGTGCCTGTCATAGTGTTCTTAACACATGGATTCAGATTACATGGGGAAGTAATGTGCAATGGGTGTGGCAGCGATCTAAGCCTAACCATCAAATGTTTCTTCTATTCTTGCTCTCTCATCCATTTTCTTTCCAAAGTAATGGTATTTGCCTGATTTGTGTATTTGTGTTTGACTTTCTTTGGTCTCAAGTCGAAGTGTGCCTATTCACCCTTCTCAATTTTCTTGGTCATTAGATGCACTAAATTAATGCGATGCATGCCTCCTGTCTGTATTTGTGTACATATTGTAATTTCAGCAGTTGAAAAACAAGGACTCCAGGCATCTCTCTCCCTTTTTTTTTTTTGTTCTTTTTATCTTTCGCTCTTTCACACACTCTCTCTTTTTCCGTTCACCGGTCTTTCTTTTATACCCCCTCCCCCTCTCTTGTATTCATCAAGTGTTGAAGATTAAAGGAAGAAACTGCAAAGCTCCCACACCTAAATTAGATTCATGCTTCCTTGAAAGAACAGAGAAATTGGTAGGATGAAATCCGAAGGTCAGATTCTGCAGTCTGCTCCCTCTCTGGACAAAAATAAATTAATAATTTAAAAAACACACACACAGACACTCCCTTTTCCTTGTATAAGCTCGCTCTTGGATTCCCCCCTGCCCTCAATCATTTTCTCCTCTTTCGCCACCTCCTCTGCACGTCTTCAGCTTTCTGTCTCCATCTCGCTTTCTTCAGTCTTCTTCCTCTGTTTTATCTCAATTCTCTTCTTTTCCCTCTTTCCCTTGTGTCTGTGGATGGGTTGAGCCACTGATTCACTACTGACTACATTAACTGTATTAACTGGTCTACATTAAATAGGGTTATTAAAATACATACCTAATCAGGAAAAATGGGATTTACTTGCTAAAAAATTGGAGACCATGAATGTTATGCCTCTCACATGGCTCACTATCTATCATCACTAAGTGACCTAAATGCACAGTTAAATTAGTCTGATATACAAATTTTATAGTAATTCAAATAAAACGATTGGACCTTTTAACAGGATTCAACAAACTGATTCTAAAACAGCTATGGATGTAATTTCCTCTGCTCCTGCTTTTTTAGTTTAGTAAGTCCCTCCTTGTGTAATGTAAAAAGTCACTATGTGCTGTGCTTTGGCAAGATCAAAGACCCTTGTATGGATTGGAGATGAGCACTTCTGTGATGTGGGCAGCAGGACGATCCCTGACACTCCAACACTATTGATTTTTTGATCATCACATCACACACTTGCTCGGAGCAATGATTCAACTTCTCTTATGGCCTGAAAAATGAGAAAAAGCTCACACTGGGTTGTTTAATGGCTGACTATATTTCTCCAATTGTGCTTTCAATTCACAAGTTTGGAGCAAGTCTTTTAATGACTCAAGTGAGATGCACATGTATGATTCACAGTTGCACAAAAAAGGCTTTTGACTGTTGATGGCAGGGTAACAAATTGCACATACATTGTTAAAGATCTGTCGAACCTCAGGATTTTGATTACCATGTACTCATCACAAGTTAGTCAACGGGCAATCCCTTAGAAGGGTATTCCATTAAACTTTTTCTGGAAGAGTTAGTGAGCAAGGTTTAGCAAAAAACTAAGCATCTTTTAAATTATCACAATTAGTCAGCATTTCGTAAGATTAATCTTAAACTGTTTGGTTTGAAAATTTATATCCACAAACTCCATTATTATAAATGTTAGTGAGTGATTTTTGGTTCCTCTGTTTATTTTTGCAAAAAACAGTTGTTGAAACAATTATGGAAACAGGTCCTGAAACTTTCAGTTCAGTTCTTACATACACGCCTCTGTATAATTGAATTTAATGTAATGCAATGTATGTACTCTATACACACACACACACACACACACACACACACACACACCAATATTTAAATTGCAGAGTGAAGAGAAAGTCCAGTATGCATGTGTATAAGCTATAAACTGGCTAATCATCTATTGATTACAATAACTGTTGTGATCAATCATCATATTGGGGCATTGTATAGACAAGACCAACAAACTTCTTCTGCATTGCAGAGTTGGAATAGGAACCAATATTATTTGGTGATGCAGCATAGTATTATATGGATATCACTCTTTCATTTTCCAGCCTTTTCTGTGAGAGTCTACTAATTTAAAATGTTTTTACTTCAGTGCCTGTAAGCCCATTTGTCACTTTATGTTTGAGTGGCCCGTTGTCTGGATTACAAAACAATGGCACCTTTCCAACATGTCTTTGTAAAAAAACAAACAGAAAAAAAAATAAATAAATTTTTGCAGATGATCATGTGGTGATTGTTGCTCTGCACCAAAGCAGGGAATTCACTTCCCCCCTTAGTTGGCTAAAATCATCAGACTTTGAATAAGAAGCTTTTAATCTGTTGATGCGAAGAATGTCTGCAAATTGACAACTCTATTAAATTACACAGGGGAACATGCAATTACAAATTCAAATTCAAACTCTGTGGGAAGCTAATTTGCATGGATGGAGATACACTGTGCTGAGAATCTAGATTCAGAATGCAAAAGAATTTAGTGACATTGTAGGTATTGTATGCTGACTTTGAACGTATTCACTATTTATCAGGTGTCACAGATTTAACAACAAGTTAGAATAACTTTGTAACATGAAGTGCCCCACCGGACAGCAGGATTGCCTACTGTTGGCATTAGGGAGGTGTCAGATCATGTTGATGTCCCTAATTTTGCAGCTACAGGCATTTATTGGCGAAGCAAACAGTACTGATAAGCCTCGCAGCATTTGATTAAGTTGAGACAAAACATTATTACAGGAAAATGTAATGTGTACAAGCATGTGGCAGAGTAAAGCTTCACCCATGGACATAAAATGACTTGAAGCAGTAGTATAAACTCACTGCTTTCAACTGACTTAAACTATCTCTTTGACTCTCTGCTTTCAGTTTTTACCCTCTCGTTATTTGGACCTTCAACATACAAAGTTTCCCAGTGCAGCTTTAATGGATAAACAGATAAAACTTTAACTACAGGGTCAATCCCTGCAGCATCAAATGTTTCAGTAGACAGCAGTTCATTGAGTCAGAGTGTCCTTGAGCAAGACATTGAACCTCTCACTGCACTTAAATAAAACACCAACTACGAAAAAAACATACACATAAATCACTGACGTAGCAATGGTGTGATAAGACGCTTTCCGGAAATGTGAGGCCAACAACTGAGAATTGCAGGTGCACAGTTAAAACATCACAATGATTTGCAGCAATTATCTTTGATTACCCTTCCCCCTCTCACTGACGAGACAGACAATCAGTAATCACTGTGCTAGATCCAAACTTTTCGAAGTGCCGATAATTAGAGTGACTGAGAAAGACGAGGTGCTTTTATTGTTTTGTTAATGGTCCCGTTTTATTTAGCCCAGAAGATCAAATATGAAATGACAATAGCTTTATCTATACAAACACAACAGTTCTAAATGAAATTTGACCCAGCACTTTGTACTGTGATGCACTGTGTGAAATCTCAAGGTCAGAGAACTCTACTGTTTCAGCTGCACTGAGGTAGTGAACATAGTTCATGTACATTTATTCCAGCTACAGTTCCTGCTTCATTTAGTGAAAATGAGCAATCATATAAATCAGATTAGATAAATAATCCATGCTGCGATGGCTGCTTAAATTTTACTAGTAATTGAAGACTTTCTGTAACTGAAATAGAGTAGATTAATATCTCCATATACAATATATTATAATATAATGTTTCGATATACATAAACTACCGTTTTTCCTGTCAGCTGCAGTACTTTTGAAATGAAACTGAGGGAAGTGCTTTTTTTCTTTTCTTTTTATTTTTGTCAATCTTCATTCATACATTTTTAATAAGTTACTCAGTGTTTTCCCAGAACTTAATTCACTGACACAGCATGCAGACCAGTGATAATTCAAAATCTCCACAAGTGTGCTTATTCAGTTTCCTCAGCAATTGAGGATGGAACCATTTTGGTTCATTTTTACCATCAAATTGTTGCACTGTAACGCTTTTTTGTGTATTTTTTTGCGTACCCATCTTACTGCTACATATACTCCAGCATCTTACTTTTTGCCAAACTGACAGCGCTGGACAAACCATACCACTCCTTTAACAGTAAAAAGTACTGTAGTTCTACATTTGCAAATCTTGCTCAAGTCAGGCATAATAACTGAGTCAATTTTCAAAGCTTAATTGTTGACACAGCTGATGAAATAGTAACAGCAGTGATTCATCACTGTCGTGGCATCATTAGTGCAATAATTTAACTGAGCATGGGTCATCAAAACAAGCCCCAGAAAACCAGGATCCATTCATCTTTTCACTGTCACTCTCTAGCCTGCTAATTTAAAATGAGAGGAGAGCGGCACTGATGTTTTGGTGTGAGCATCATCAGCTGCTGGATAACCATATCTGATTGGTTATGTGATTAATTGATTAGTGCACTGGGGGAATGGATTGTTTGCTTGATTGATTGACTGATGGGTCACAGGCAGGACCAGTTGTTTAGTGTTATGTGTCACAACATGCAAGGAGGTCTGACTACTTCAAAATAAGTTGAAAAAAGGGATCCGATAATGATATTTGACTGCAAATGCTTTACATCTTTACAAAAAATGTCAAAATTATAAGAAACATACAACCCACGTGTGAATCAGCAGAAAGTAATACTGAATAGTAGAGGAGGATTCCCAGGATAGTTTATTAGAATCAAATTCCAGGCTTTTGGTGATTTGAAGTTTTTACTTTTTCTACTAGTAATTGATCTGCCTCCACTTTTTTTAAATTTCCACGGACTCAAGGGAATCTACTAAGCTTTTTTTTTTTTTTAAATTTTCTCAATGGAGCAAAAAGTTGTGTACCCCTTGTTTCTAACCTTTGTGCTAAGCTAATGTAACCATCTGCTGGCTGTAATGGTATAATTATCAGGCCGATATGTGAGTGGTATCAATATCTTCATCTAACATCAGACTATTCCTTTAGTTGCCTGTTCTAAGACCCTAAATACTGTATACTTTGCACTATAATGTTGTATGTATTCACATGCTGCACTGTTGAATTAACCAATTATATGGTCTTGAATCGGACTAACCCTATTAGATAGACTAGACCCCCTAAAAAATGCTACACTTTCTTTAAATTTTATGGCTTTTCAGGGTGATTTACAATAAGAGACCAGTTATGACTTTTTCAAGGACACTTCATAGAGAACATGGCTTTTGATGGACAAATGTCTGCTGACCAAACCTGCAAAGGTTCTTTATCCACCATAACAGCTTCCACAGCACGCCATCCACTTTCAGTCCTAGCGAAATAAAACAACAGCATGTGTGTTGCTTTCTCCCATAATGCCACCCACAGAAATGTAGGCAACATAGACACAACAGTCAGCCCACCTCCTTGGACACAGCACCCTGTTGGCTGGCTCGCCGCCATTTTGTAGCTACTAAATGTCACTGCAAAAGGAAAGCTGTAGTTTATGAGCACCTGGATGGAGAACAAAGAAATTAAAAAAAAAACTGTCTGGGAGAGAGGAAGAAGAAGAAGAAAAACATTAAATTAATCCTCTAAAAGCCTTTTAGCATTATTGCCCTCCCACAGCGATCTGGTAGTACACACAGAGACCACTTCCCATCATTTAATTCCAGCTGAAATTTAATTTAGTCCGAGAGCTATTCATTTTGTTAAATGAATGTGCCGCCCACCCCCAAACCATCACCACCCCACCTTGCATACATATACAGCACACACACCTTGTGTTGTGCACATACACACATCCTCAGATGACTCAGTGGCAACTCTGTGTCCATTTTATTTTTGGACTAATGTGTTTAACACAGCAAATGACACACCAGTTTAACTAACAGCCATCAATACCAGCCAGTTCCTTACCAAACACACAGAGGCACACACACAGACACACACACACACAGTGTACAAGTATAAATAAAACACCGGAATTTCGTGACAAGGACTATATGCTGAGTCACTCAGCACTTTTTGCTTAAGTGCACTTCGAGGAAGGCTCCTTACATTTTATCTGACTAATGTAGTGGCAACTTCTCTCATGCCTTCCTGTGTGCGATCTTGCGTAGTGTGTGTGTGCGTGTGTGTGTGTGCGCGTGTGTGTGTGTGTGTTGGGGGTTGGCGCAGCTTCTTAACTTCTGCAGTTTGACCTCAAGGGTTCTCCACCTTTACTGTGTCCTCAGAATATGATGTTGGTTAATTTTCTCCTCTTCATTCTCTCCTTTTCCAGACACTCACTGTGGTAGCCATGATGATTGCTTTGACTTGTAAAATATTGGAGCAAAATAAAAGGTCAGTGAAGTTATGATGTCGATACAAAAATGACTTGTGACTCATAGTAAAGTCAAACATCAGGAAAGATCTAGTTAAGTTCTCTTTACAGCATGTACCAGGCAGACTCATACTAACACAAATAGTGAGCATTAAAAGGTCTGTCATTAAAACTACTGTTAATGTGCACCGTACACTAGATAATATGTAAAGGAAAACTGCTATTTTGTTGCCCAAACAGCCAATTTGATTGGCTGTAGGCCATATTTCTCCTAAGCTGCTCTTTGACAGACAAGAGGTTGTAATATTTTAGGAGCTCTGGCCTTTTTATATACCACAAGGTGAGAAAATCTCCACATCAAACACTTCTCTTGATGCCTTAAGAAGCTTGGGTTCCAACTTAATTTTGTGCTAGTTCTTGTCTTTATTTGTTTCTTTTGGGTTTTTTTTAACTTTGGTATTGTCAACATGATGATTTCTTAAATATTCAAATAAATTATAAACAAATCCTCAAAGGCAATATCTAAAAACATTTTCAGATCATTAGAGAATATTTATTAATCATTTTTTAAAACTAAATAAATAATGCTAAATAATTTCAGGGATCCTATGTCAAGTATCACGCATTCCTGGAAAAAGACACACTTAGCCTCCATGCTGGCAAGTATCCAGCTGCTTAGGTGTCTATGAGCATGGCACTGAATCCTAAGCGGCCCCAGGACTGTTGTTCTTCAGAGGGCCCTGCAGAGGAGTCAAGCAAAGGAATTTGCCTGCAGTGTTGAAATGACATGTTGTATTCTTATTACAGTTTTAACTCCGCTGTCTGATGGATAGCCGGCTGCTTGTGGGCTGAATCTGTCAGTAGATCGACCACAGGACTGTAGCTGTCAAAGCTTTACACACTGCTATAAAACGATCTGTGAACGCGTCTGCAATCATTATTTGATATCCCTTTCTTTCTGAGGCATTTGACAGATGATTTCTTTTCTCTCAAACCATAATATTTGTTATTAATACCTGCACCCTGTTGCACAATGCTGAACTATCCTGAGATTCTACATCAAAATGTAATGGTTTCTCGTGTCTGAAGACTAACAGCCTTCGGAAGAAACCTGCCAAATCTGGTCCAGGGATCTTTCACAGTGTTTGTTATGTAACACTGAATTGGTTACTCATCTGTACTCAGCTCAATGCTGAGACTGAGCCGAGAGTGCCGCGCTTTACCCTTGTGCTGAGCTCTGAGGTCTTTGCTAACTGGGTTGGAAAATGCACTAATGGCAAGTGCAAAGAGGAGTGGGCCAATAGTGGGCCCAATATCCAGTTGTAGCAGGAGCCACAGAGGTGTGTGTGTCTGTGTGGTGGTAATACTTTCTAGTGGCTGTCAGCATCAGAGGTGCCCTTGCTCTCACTCTGTATGGATGTGTCTCCCTTTTCCTCTTTTGACCCTATTACAGTAGATGTCTAACCTTTGCTCTCCACACAGGAGAAGCACAACTTATCACCCTGCTGAGCTGTGGGTGGCTTGCTTTCACAGTGAGTGTATACATCTGTGTGTGTGTGTGTGTGTGTGTGTGTGTGTGTGTGTGTGTGTGTGTGTGTGTGTGTGTGTGTGTGTGTGTGTGTGTGTGTGTGTGTGTGTGTGTGTGTAGACTTACATATCTGTGACTGTTTGTGCTCTTTTTTGTTTTCCATGTTTTGCCACAAGGAGAAATAAATGTAAAATCATCCAGAGTAATGACATGATGTTGCTTTTAACTTCCTTAGAGGGAAAGATTGTTTTACATTACATTGTTGAGGTTAATTTTAGTTAAGTAAGAGGGATTAGGTTTTAAGGTAAGCTATGTATGAGGCAAGAGTGTTAAGATTTTCTGAATGTGCTCAATGAATGCCCTCACAAGCATATTGTTATAAAGGTGTTTTGCCTTTCTTAAAGCATTTGATTATAAAGTCTGGTCAAGTCTGGTTGATGATTAACAGCACAGTTTGGTTCACCACTTGTGCTGTTAATCACGGCCGCTTCCCATCCAAGGTGCCAAGTGATGCATTAAAAGTTCCCACTGCTTCATTGAATGGTTTGGCTCGCCTTTAAGTGAATGGAAACCTTTCAGACCAGATCCACAGTAATGTGAATTTAAAACAGTGTTTACAAAGTTGTCCTGCCTGCTTCGGGTGTGGTTGCATGGATAAATCATTCTGAGAAACATGGTGGGATATCTGCTTGGTCCTCAGGGTCTTCAAGTATTGTGTTTCATTACAGCTAAACATACAATACAGGTGTTATGACTGAAAGCGCTTACGTTTCTGTTTGCAGCTACACAAGTATAGGAACGGTGATTTAACGAATGGTGCTACCTGTTAAACAACACTAAGCGTTATCCCTGTCAACATCACTGTCACATGTGATGTTGTGGCTAGCGACAACTCTCAGAGCACTTTTGCAAAGTGATAATCACAGAGGTCTTGAGCCTTACCCCTTTGAACCTAGAGGTCAAAGAGAGGAAACAAGATGTCAGGGAAGGGTACAAGGCTAGCTAGTTCTGGTTCTTGTGAGCTCGCATGGTGATAGAGTAATTAGTCACCTTTGGCCAATTTCAGTTTTTACTACTAGAAATGATTTTAGCTGCCCTAAAATAAATTCCATAAATTCAAAAAAAATTTGTGGTAAATGAACGAAATATACCTCAGAGTCCGTCTCAGTTGGGGCAGCTGAATTTAATATTTTTTCCAAGGGGTGGGCTTGGCTCTTCCCCTTTGCCATTTACTTTATTTTGTTTTCATTGTAATCTTAAACCAAACTGGTTGCATCCATCACAATGTAGAAGAAGTCATTTAATTTAACATATGTCTAAAGGGAAAGTGTTGAAAACATGACCCTTGCAGTGTTGATTCAATTCAATTCAATTTATTTTTTAACATTTAACCTTTGCTGTAAAAACGTTTAACCAAAGTAACCATGTAGCAACTTTTCTGAACATAATTCAACGTCACATTAACAAATTTGAGCATCTGGTTAGGTTTGAATATGTGTATGTCAGTGTGTATTGTTAGAAAAATCAACTCTATAAACACAATACACCATCAAGAATTCATGTGGTTATGGTGGTTATGTGTACAGTGAATTAAAAAGAATTCCTCTTTAAAAGATACATAATCACAGTTTATTTATTCTTTCGTTAAAAGAAATTACAAAGTGGTGTGGAATTTAAGTGATTACATTTCCCCATGGTTTTGTATCCCAGACATGGCAGAGAGGGGGTAAAATTAATTTCTGAATCCTCAGTGAGGTCACCGCCTTCAGTCTACACAACAGTGGGGTGCTGCTGGGCCCTCAAACTAAATTATTATCATCTGAGAGACAGGGCTTATGGGTTTACCGGAAGCCCCAGCTAAATTGTTCACTTCCACTTTTGATTCGGTAGAGTTTTATATTCGGTCGGTTTTGATGTTTTGTACAGGATGCGCCCAGAGGAATTATTCTGAAACATCTGTATGAGCAAGGCCGTTGATAGTATTACAACTACAGAGCTACAGAGCCATATTTCTACAGTACTTTGACTACTACTAATGTTTATAATAATTCTTTAAAAAAAACTAGGTGTAGAATTCAGGTATCCGGTGCAATTTCGGTATAGTTTTCAGACATCAAAAAGTGTAAAAAATTGTTACATTGCCAATTCAAAAGTTGATTTTTGTGAAACTTAAAAGGTTCTCAGAAGTCTGCCGCTACTGAGGTACTTATAAAGAACAGGTGCAAGGTGGGAGACTTCCTCAACATTGATTGCATCATCACTGAGAGGTGTGGGTAATGAGCATAGCTTTCAGTCACAGCTGAGGTCAGTAGCTCCCTCTGAGGCGGTAATGGAAAGGTCATAACCCTGAAGTAAATTAAAAAAAAGCCCTTTTGAAAATGATTCAAAGTGATGCATTTACACCCTTTGTCAAACTGGATCTCATCAGAGACTATTCCTACCACCCTCTACCTAAAGCTACCGAAAAAAGGGGAAAAAAAACACACAAACAATGATGACTTTGTTATTATAGTTTCAATTTATATAGTTTAGGACCTTCTGTCCTCTTACACCCAGGTAGACTGCCTAGCTGAAGCAGATGCTGGTCAGTTGTTTTTTGGCGTATTCAGGCAGTTCGGATCAGTGTGGAGTGTTTTATGGCACAAATGGGGGGTGATGTTCTTTCAGTGCAAATGAAGGCAGAAGCAAAAGCATCTTTGCAACAGTGGTCAGAGGGATTATAGGAAAGGTGATTTTCATTTTAACAAACATTAGCTTTACTGCACCACTGGTAGGAAAAGTATCTGCCAACTGTCTCATTTCTTTACGATACAGAGATCGTAATCTAATAATGATAAATTAATGCTGAAAAATGCAACCTGTGGCAGCTTTAAAATAATTTCAACTTTAACACATAAATCACACCTGACTTAATGTAACAGTGTCTGCACATTGTGGCGGCATCACAAATAGCTTTCCAAGCTGACACTGGTATTTGGGCTCAGCCCATATAATGTATATTGCATATTGATTTACCTACTCATCTGCTAACCCCCATTGTAGTCTCGACAGTCTCTGCACCCATGTGAAGGTCATCCACGCTCCTACCGGCTTACTTGCCACACAGCCAGCCGGTATTGGTCTGGTCTGATGCCTGCCCGGGGGTTCCGAAACCCCCCTCCTTGCTGGGATAAGGCCAGGCAGAGGTGTGATGGCTGTGGGCGACTTGCCCCTATTCCCCTCCACAGTTTGTCAGAGCTTGTCTCGGAAAGGGTCGAAGAGTGTCAACATTTTTGTGACGGCACAGAAGAGTGCAAGACTGTCTGTGAGTTGTTGGGTCCATGAGCAAAGTTTGAAAAGAGCACATGATTGTATTTTTAGTCATCTTATTTGACAATAGAGAGCATTTCACAAAAAACGTGTGCGTGTCCATAGAGCAATTGTTTTTCAGTGCCTTTGTGAGCATGGCGAGTTAGGTTATGAGTCTCACAAAAGGTGGAAGACTGTGTTTTGTGTGTTATATCTAACGGTAATAGTGGTGTTTGTGTGATACATGTTGACACCTCAGAGACCTGAGCTGTGAAAACAAGCTATGCTAACTGAGGACTGAGTCCAGTCAATTGTATTTACATCAGAAAGCGGAATATGTTTCTCACAACGTGCTTTATACTGACCAAAGTGCCACAGGTGCAGACAAAAACAAAAGTTAACTCATACTGCTGCTGTAAATGATACAGTGTGCTGGTCGCCAGCTGACAGTCAACTTTTGGATGCTCTGAGCCTCACGCCGCCAGGTGAACGTACAACACATGCCCAGCCAGACAGCAGCCAACACTTCTGTCCTGGCTCAGGACACAATCGCGAGTACAAGAACTCATGTTGAAAAAGTCATTAACAAAAGCAAGGTGATGTTTTGCAAGTTGCTGCAGGCAATGGTGATAAGATGGAAAAAAAAAACATGAAGTCAAGTTTTAAGGCTTATTATTATAAGATTCAATGCAGCAATATTTGCATCTCTATCTTGATGCTTGCAAGTTAAATAGTAGAATTACCATGCTGCTACACACGCTATAGCCTCCCAGTATACTGTATTCTGTTTGGACTTCCATGTAGTTGACTGGCCACTGCTGGATAATGCTGGATGGCCTTGCTGCAAAAATTGAAACTGGACAAATCTTTTTTTAGTGGATGACCCTGTGTTTTATTTCGGAGCCCTGCGTGGCAGCACCCTTGCTGCAGTTCTCCTTGCATAAATAGAATGAGAATATAGGCAAGTTGCATGTTGCAGAAACTCTGATAGTATTTGTTTAACACAGCATTCCTGCTATAGAGGCAATTACACTTATAATTAATGTTGTAATGTTAGTATGAGTTGTAACCTTTACACTAGTGGTGGACTTCTTCATTTAAACACACTAGTCATTGCATGTTTCTTTCCATTTTTGCGTTAACTGAATGCCGCAGTGAATAAGCCATGTATGAACATTGCGTCGTCACCGTAAACACTGGAATTACATGCAATATAAGATTTCAAAATACCCCCCACCCCCCAACAACATGTCGAGCATATTAAGCCGTTGAGCTGAGGGTAAAATGTAATGGCAAATGCCAGAGACCATCTTATTCGATTTGAATTGATACGGTTTCAGCCATAGGCTACTTCAAAGCTTTGCTATATGATGTTTGCTGTGTGATGCTGAAATGGCCTTGGGGTATTCCCCTTGGTGTGATACCATTGGACTGATAACATTCTGATAGCAGTATATGACCTCTGGGATTTGTCCTTGGCACAGGGAATTGACCACAAGTGCTTTCGGTGCATACAGTAAAGGTACACTTCCCATAACAGATCCACATGGGCATGCATACACAAGTACGCATTTTTAATCACACAACCATAAATATGCTTTAACATACGTACACTAATCGAAATCATGACAATGTGCAAAGATGATATGAACATTTTAGGCTCCTCAATACTACTTGCAGTTTATGCTCTCTATTTGTTTTGTTTATTTACTGTATCTGTTCATACAATTCATACAATTATTCTTGCTCATTCTTTCAGTCTGACCATGTGTATGGGATGTGTTCATTCTCCAAATGAGATTCTCTAACCATTTTGTAACCCACAGTTTTGTGGGTTTATATTATAAAATGCGTGCACACACACACAAAAACACACGCACATCTTTGTTTTACCACATTCGTGGGGACCCGTCATTGACATAGTGCATTCCCTAGCCCCTTACCCTAACCTTAACCATCACAACTGAATGCCTAACCCCAACGCCTACACTAAAACCAAGTATTGACCCTCAAACAGCCATTCAAACTTGTGGGGTCTAGCATTTTGGTCCCCACAAAGCTGTCGGATCCCCACTTGTATAGTGGGCTCCCCATAGTAAAACAAGTCCATACACACACACAAACACACACACAATTTCCCACTTCCCTAGTTTCCAGAAAAAAAAGGGACAAATTTCAGATTTTGGGCTATATGAATAATAACTGACTTGAGTATTAGACATTGAATACAGAAAATACTTAGATATTTAGATAGATAAATAGTAATCACATAAACAAAGACATTCAAACACATTCTGTATAGTGCACATCCAGATGTGTACATATACAGTACTGTACAAAAGTGCAGTAAACAGAAAAAAAACCTAAACCAAAACAATAGTTGGTGTGGCCACCCTTTGCCTTCAAAACAGCACCAATTCCTCTAGATATAGTTTTTCAAGGTACTTAGCAGGTAGGTTGTTCCAAACAACTTAGAGAACTTGCCACAGTTGTTGAGATCAGGGCTATGTGGGACCTGCAACAGACCATCTGTTGCAGGAACCTTGTTCTTGTCGTTGCTGTATATAGTTCTTTATGACTCTGGCTGTATGTCGGGGGTCTCTGTAGTTATTGGAAAGATTGTTGACATGGTTGAATAATATGTACACAACAATTTTTGCTGCCCTTTCATGCTCCATTTGAATGTAATTTTTTTCCCATTTATATATTTCAGTGGAGACAGATTTGTCGTGATTATAAATACAAACCTGTAAAGATCTTGTCTAGTTCAATTAAGTAAATCAATGCCAGCTAACCAGGTATTTTGGTTTTCATCTGTTAAACTTGCTTTCATTGGTGTCACTGATCCTGCTATTTATTTTTTGCGAACTGCATTTTGACTCTTCAGCTCAGTTAGGTGTTAATATTTATGGTATTGATTGCTGGGTAGAAGGCACTGGGAACATTTTCACTTTCTCCACTACTCACACCAACTCTTGAGTTCCAACAGCTTTGTACCTCTGAGTGACTTTCACAGAGTTTCACTCTACGGAGACACACTATTTATCTCCAGGCTCCTACTCCCTCTTTCTTACCAACTTTGGGGAGATTTGGTTTTCAAAATCTAGATCATAAAGCTGGCATCACTCCATCTGCCATGTATTTGCCACTTTTGTTGCTTTGCTGAATCATTGACTCAGAGTTTCCCTGAAAGCCAGTGTGTGAATCCTTGGCAGTCTTGTCACCTGGGAGTTATTTTTTGTGACCATAGTACGGTCTTTTTCTTTTTCTTTTTTGTAAACAATGGAAGCATACCATCTCCAAGCTTGATAGACAGGATGAGGGATGAATGGAGAAATTAGTGGCGCATAAAATAGTCTTTCATATTTCTTATTTTATGAGTGATGCCCCCATTTAGCTGTCAAAGGCTAAGTTTGTTTGCATCACATAAAATTGAACAAATATAGCTGCTGGGGGGGGGCGTATTTTCGACCTCAGATAGTGTAACCTACCTTGCATTTCAGATGGTGTATATACACTCACTCCAGAATGGAATCACCATGCATGTGTGTATGAAGGTGTGTGTGCAAGTCATGAATTTTTACACTGCCCCTGTGCTGCTCAGGCTTTGCACATTAATTCTTTGGTAGCACGAACAGGCCAGTCAACTCTCATTTTGCAGAGCAGGCACGTAAGGGAGGGTATGTTCTTTAGTTTAACCTTGTCATAGAGGCCTATGAGATGCCAAAGACAAAAGCCTTGCAGTGCTGGCAGAGGCCACCTCCAACGTTATTGTTTTCTTTGGCAAGACTGCAGTGAAACTGACCTGACGTTACGCCTAAACCTCATGTGTTCAAACACCTGCCCAAAGGTAAAGGATGTCAAATATAGCACATAGCTTTATCTTATTGAAAATTCATTCAATGTACAACAAGATTTGGGACATGACCTGTGTACATTATGCGGTTATTATATCCAGAGGCAGTTGTGATGGGGGAAAAAAGAAAAAACATGCAGGCGATGGGGTTAACAATGTAATCAAAATTAACTGACAGCACTGTTGTTGTGAAAAATATATTAACTATTATATGCACTTGTAAAACGCAAGTACCCGGCCCGCACACACAGATAAAGACCTATTATATCCAAAACCAGAGAGCAGAAAAAAAAGAGTTTGCCAAATTAATTCAACAGCTTAACTCAATGTGCGCTTATAAGATTTTTCTGGGTATTTCAACCACATCCAATGGACTTCATCAGCAGATGGAACTTACTCATTTGTTTTGAATAATATTTAAATTTAGTTACTTACTTTTATTAATATTTTACTTATAGTTAGAACACCAGGACAACTGCGCAAACTCCTTCTGCTGATGTAATAAGTGAGATGCAGTTGAGTTAAAGGGATACACCTGTGATTTAGCATTGCACTTCTATACAGTTTGGGGACTCACAGGACACTGATTTAAAACAGTGAATCAAAAATGCATGCAGCAGAGACTGATATAGCCTGACTTTTGAGACTAAAACTCAGTCCAAGATAACATTGATGAAGCCATTCGTGTAATGTCACTTGGATCCAAGCCACATAGATATACCTGGTAGCAAACCAGGTGGTTCCATAATTAATGCAAATGTTGCGTAGCATTCTTGAGTGTTGAGAAAAGTGAAAGCATCATTCTTCAAAGGACCTTTAATTTGTTTAATTAGTTGTAATTTTTGTTCTTTTGATTGCTTTATGGATTTGACAGAACATGGGATTTACTCAGAAGCAAGATGTAAAACATGATATGTTGCTGAGATGTTTTGTCTTTTCTCAAAAGATTTAAAATTAATAATTCACTTACAGCATATTTATAAAAAGGTGCTTGAAGGAAATACATTTTTTTTAACCTAGTGATTATATCACAAATTAAGGGAATATATTTTATTTTAAGAATTCTGCTATATTTTGAAAAAAGTTGCTTTGAAGGGGTGGCCTCATAAAGTAAACCTAAAGAATGGATGTATTTGACACCACAGCTGACAGATTGTGCACATTATATTTAGTTTCTGGTTTTTTCGCATGTTCCTCTGAAAAACCTGGATATCTTTTCATTTCACCTGATGAGTCAGATGAGTCTACACCAGAATGGTGTAGTATAAAGCAGTGGGTGTCACAGTTGTATTACCCACATTTCTCTATGCTTATTTGTCAGAAACTAAAATTTCTAGTCTGAATATCTTAAGTGGTTGTGATTATTGATTAGTAAAATAGACGGCAATCCCCAATCTGTGTATAATAATTTACCTAGCATCTGATTAAATTCTCCACCAACAGCTACGGGTTATTTATAACCATCATCTACTACATTTCTAGTAATCAGCAATTCAATTCCACAAGTAAAGCTGGATCACCTACGTTAGGTGCATATATATTAGCCAAGATAAAGGGAAATCGTTAATTTGACGCTCAGACAATTTACATTCTGCTGGTAAAATCACTGGAAGTTCTTATGTACCAGGATAGCAACCGTAGTTTTACTTGTACAATGTGTCCTGTCCTACAAAAAGTGCCACATCACCTATCCTTGAACGGAGCAAATTTTATATTTTCTCTTTACTAGCCTTTCAAAAGCGTTACATACCAAGTGAGAAAGCTTGTTCCCTTTTAAACCTCTTCAGTTTCCTTACCATCCAGTTAAAAATGAAGCCTCTCCAGCTTTTGCCCTGGGATTATAGGCATTTTGATCTAAAAATTCCAGGTGTTTTTAGCATCCATGAGACATTATGCAAAGTTTGAGATTCTGTTCAATAGCATTCTTTCTGTTATTATCAAAGCATATTATTAAAGTAGATCACTGCTCTAACCAGAACACCATCAAAAGTAAAGTGTATATTCAACGTCCTTGTCTAGTTTTGAAATGTTTGTGTTATCAACCTTTAGTGGCTTTCTACCACTCTGTACAGGAAACACAAGAATTATCTTTGTCCCAGGCACATATGATTTTAGTTGCATAAATAACACACCAAAATTTTAGAAGCATTGGTATTGAAGGAGTGATATGAGTGGAGTACTTGAGCTGATGTTCACAGAACATACAGTAGTATGAGGACAGTGGGAAGCTAAAAAATAAATAGGAACATTTGCAACACAGTACAATCAAAGACTTGATCTAAAGGGACTGAAAAAGGAGCTTGTTATAGTGCTTGGAGCACTGAGCCCAGTTGCTCATAATTGCACTGATTGCACAACCCCACCCACCAGTTACTTGCAAGTCAGTCAAACCAACATGCAAGCCACAGACACTAAAGCCCTTTTTACGCTGGACAAAAAACCCACCAACATCCACTGACATCTGGCTTTTATCTTCAGTGCAAAGGGGGACAATCAGCTTTCATTCCTGGGTCAAATGACTCTGCAGTAGTCACAGGTATTCATTGGCTCCAGCTCCAATCAGCAGTGATGGAAACTTGACATTCGGGTGGACCAGCTAATTTTTCGCTCCTTTTCCGGCGTGATGATATGATGCATGTTGAAGTTCCGGACGTTGGCGTGTACATAGCGGGGAACATTTTTTACAGTCTATTGGAACAACGTGCAACAGCAATTTTGTGCTTTGTATGCAACACTGCAAGATGTAACACTGGCAAGAGAGCAGGTTGAGAGTAAGTATGTGACATAGTCATTGGCCACCATGCTGCTTTCTACTGTTTACTAACCCTGTTTTCCGGTATTTTCGTGACATGGAACTTGACACACGAGAAAAAAGAAAACAGAAAGGCAAACTCGACTACTGGCAGTGGCAAATGAGTCAATCGATTTTTTTTTCTCGATTTGTTTAAAAATCCCATATAAAGAGTAAATATATAATTTGGTGAAAAAAGGGTACAATACAACTCAAGCAGGTAAGGGGGATGGCAGATTAGTTATTTTCTCAAGTAAGACCACGTAGGTTGTTTTAGCCAATGCCCAAATATTACATACGTTTATGATCAAGTGGCAAAGCCCTTTAGTGATCACAGACTCTCATCAAGAGCAACGGAATAACTAGTATGACTCTATACAGCCACAAAGGAAGGAAATCAGGGAGATTGGATGGCTCAATAATCCTTGACTCTTAGACAGGAAATTACTGTTTGCTTCCTCTTTCCTACAGTCAATGTTGGTTTTGTAACCATGACCACAATCATTCCCTAACATCAACCAAGTGGTTATTTTTAAATCCATGATCTTGAAGGTCACCTAACTTTGACAAAGTAGTCATTTTTAACCCAAACCATGATGATTCCCTAACCTTAACCCAACAGTTATTATTAGCCAAACTATGGTCTTTCCCTAATCTTCATCAAGTCAATTGTGTTCCTAAACCTAACTAACCAGCCTTCACCATAGTGGTACAAGATCAGAAAATGCTTAGTTGTTCTAGAGGGTAACTACATTTTTCATCTCCAAAATTCTAAACCTTTCCTTTTAATCTTGTCCTATAACCAAAACTTCCTGGCTATTCTCATCTTTATTGAGGTTCACTTGAGCTCTAAATTAGCTCATTAGCTGCCTAATTGGACAAATTAAAGCTCCATTCAGGAATGCTTAGGCTTTCAAAAGTTCTGTAGGTGCCTTTTAAATCATCTGTCAACTCAGTTGGTGAAAGGAGGACAAATTTGCCAAGTGGAGCGAATAATTGCTTCAATTGAATACTAAGAAAAGCTTGCAAACAAAGGGACAGTGCATGCAGCTAACAGGCGAGACTGTGCACCCTCCCCAGCCATTGACAACCCCTAGGGCTATGATGTAGAGACTTTATGAGGAGGGTTGGAGGACTGGAGTATTGCAAAGCTGTAGACAACAGCTTAAGAGCATGAGACTGAGAGTCTTGCTTTGATTTTTGCAAACATCTTGCCCCAGTGTGACCTACTGTGGAAGCAGCCAGACAGAAAGTGCTCTTTAAACTTTAATGGACAAGTCATCAGGAGTCACTTGGGTGAATGGGGTCACAGGTTTGAGGGGGATCTTGCATACCTAAACAGGTAAACACCCTATAGCAGTTAAATATCCTTCATGTTCATGTACTTCATATTTGTTTTTACAAATGGTGGCAACTGGTTACTGTTTGAAGGATTTCATCTCAAAAAACTAAAATTGTGCAGTTTGGTGTCAAACTCCACTCAGCATGTGCATAATTATCAACCCCTGCACCTGATCTCTGATGCTTTGTAACATAAGATACCGAAGGAAAGATGGTGGTAAAAGCTTTACATACATGAGCCTAACATTTTTCCAGACATGGAAAACCCTGTTTCAGTGCTGTTTAAGAGATAGTTTGTGTCTCCCTCTTGAAATGTACTTTATGACTTCGTGTAGACAGGGACATTGGTATTTGGTATGGAAAATACCAACTGTCTAAATTTACTGTATGATGTTTCAAATTAGACTTGTATAATGCACTAGTTGACTGCCAATTTACCTACTGATAAAAATGTGTGTGTTTTTTTTATGCAAAAATCTTTTTTGGTGCAAGTTAATCTGTATTTATGGAGGGGTGATTTGCTGAGCTGACATGCTTTTTCTTGCCAACTGTTCAACATGCAACAGCTGGAGGCATTCACACGTAGGGGCATTCAGTATAACCAAAGTCTTGTTAACTTTTTACTGTTCAATAACAGTTGTGTTTGTTGAATCCCTGCAGTCTGTAGAGTTTTTGTAATGGTCAGGACACATAAGTTTCATGCCTTGGGACCAAATATAATCGTGGTGAACTCACGGTATTGATCCATAGAATGTTCAGGTTATGAGTGGCATGAGTTATTTAACAGACAATTACGATACTTTATTTGGCATCATCCTTCTCTCTATGAATGGAGGTGCTGTCAGCAGTTAATGGAAGTCACTCAGGGCCCACAGAGAAGTTGGGTCTGTCCGCAAAGTAAACACAATTTCACATGTCTCCTGACGGAGCTGTGGGGAAAACCAGGCATAGATAGGCTTACTGTGTACTTTCAGGGACCCAGGGGCTGTTTGGTGGGGAGTTGGGGTTATGGGCTATAAGTGCTGGGAGGTTGCATAACTTAAAATGAGTGGGATGGTACTATGCACCAAAGCTGTAGAACTGTCAGCTAATTTTTCAGGGCTTAATTACTGCGAGCTGCAATTACTAGCCAGCTGTCGACACCCCCTCTCGTGGCGGTTCCACCAAGGAGTCTGAGTTACCACAACTCTCTCTCTCTCACTCTCTCTCTCTCTTTCATACACACACGCACACACACACACACACGCACACACACACATGCACACACACACACACATATTTAATTTCTACCTTAGGCTGACCAAATGTGGACTATTATTTCAAGTCATCTTGAAAAAACAAAAAAGAATGCAGGAGGCAGAAGCAGTGCAGAGAGACATGCAGGGCCAATGCAGCTCCATGCAATTGCATGCTCCAGGGTTGAAAAGGATTTGGTCAAACACTTATGAGCTGTATTTCTTAGAGTATTAGAGTCTTCACTTTCAGTGTTGGACTCTATAAATTGAACTTCCATGCGGCAGTTCTCTAGCATGCTGAGTTATTTATTTAAGGACTGTTTCGCTCTTTTCCTTAGAGCTTTTGACTCTTTTCTATGGTTGGTGTCCAAAGGAAAATTTGGGACTACCTTTGGCAGGCCATGGTGGCCAAGTGGAAAGGCAATGGAGTAACAAGACCAGACATTTTGAGGTAGTGGGTTTGAACATCAGATAACTTGTTGTACTTTGAAGTCCCCCAAGCAGAGGAAAGACTGAAATGTTATGAGAAATAGAGTAAACATTGCTGATGAGACAGCTCAGGGAGTTAGAGGGCTGTTTGGTAAACCTAGGGCTTTGAGTTTGATCCGTGAGTGGTAATATTGAATTTTGAAGTCCAATATCCAACGGAAAGAGTCAAAATGCCTGAAAAAAATAATAGAGCATAAGTGTCTCTGTTCAAATAGCAGAGGGAGTAAGAGAACTACTCTGGAGATATGAAGTCTTGGGTTCGATCCTCCGGAGTTTTGCATTCAAAGCCTCTAGGAAATAAGAGTCATCTGACTGACCAAATAGCTCCTGGTGTTAGAGGACTGCTTGGTGGGTTTGAGGTTGTGAATTCGATCCTTATGAATTTTTTAAGTCTAACACCCAAAGTGAAGACCGAAAAAGAGCTCAGAGACAATTTCCGAGTCTGCGACAGTAGGCACCAGCGGTGCAGTGTCTGGTTTGAATCCTGCCCGTTGTCGGTTCCTGGAACATCAAAACCAATCCTGCTGCAAAGAGTGAGGGAAGGGGCTTCCAGAGAGATGGAGGCAAATGGACTGCACTTATATAGTGCATTTCCACTTTACCGGTTTACAAAGCGCTCAACAATTTTTGCCTCTCATTCACCCATTCACACACACACACACTCACACACTGATGCCGTCAGCCTATCAGCCATATATAGCCGTATATATATATGTGTGTATATATGTATAATATATATATATATATATATATATATATATATATATATATATATATATATATATGTATATATATATATATATATGTGTGTATATATATATATATATATATATATATATATATATATGTATATATATATATATAGGCAAGGATACAGACAAGGATAGTCTGTCCGTCTCTCAATACTTTGACTGGCCACACCTACATCTGTAGTGGGATTGACTCCAAAACTGCTTTGCCCTTGTTCATTTTAATGAAAGTAATCATATACAACAGTTCCGTTAATTTAGGTGTTATGGACAATTGGAGGCCTATTATGGACAATCAAGGCCTACTGTCCAGAGGAATGAGACATATCAGGCTTTGGCTACACAGGCAATACTTGTAGGATCAGTCCATTGTTGGCTTTTGTCAATTCATGGGATCTGTAAACAATAACAAAAATAAAGAATAGCCTTTAACTATCAATCTGTCACTTTTCCTTTTTCTTTTCCTCCATTATATTTGCAGTGTTCTGTAACTGTAATAGTCTCACCACGGTTATGACACAGAATTAGCATCCATTGATTTGCATTTGTGATAGTGTGCAGTATTGCACTTGTGGCTTCATAGTGTTGAATTTGTTGTAAATGTGTTTGTGAACCTTAAAAGCATGCTCCTGCCATGCATATACCCCATCAAAAACTATGAACTGAAACACAAACAAGTATAACCTGGAAAAACACAGGCTAATATGCACTTGGCACAGTACAGTTACATAGTGAAAATAAAACAACTGTTTCTCTCTCCCTCTCTTCCAGTTGCACATGGTGGTGGAGGCTGCTGAACACACACTAGCGTGACATCCCCGTCTCAAGTGGACAGACGCAATTAATCCCAGGGACAGTGGAGACCCGCTGACAGAGCAAGATAAGGTATCGGCCAGTGCACAGTGCTCCACCTGACCTGTTGCACATGTGCCTAATTTAGTCCTTATGGCATATACAGTATAATGTGTTCCTCAGCTACAACAGACTTCTTGCAATTCCATAGGCTCTTTCTTGCTTGGTGCTCTTGCAGGGTCAATTTTTGCTAAAAAAGATCCATGTTTAATTTCTTGCTCGGTGGATTTGGTCAAATCATTTATGGGTTGTAGGATTTTATAAAGGGGATCTGTCTGAGGATATGACTACAAGTTGTTATGAGAAGTCCCGTCACTGCATCTTAATGCGATACACCTGTGTCACTCATGTATGGGGTTCTGACTCCACATGCAAGATTTCAAAGACAGAGTATTCGCCGTTAGGTGAAAATGCAAAGGGAGCACTTTGCAGACTTTTATTTAGGAAGTCAGTTCACACAGTCATTTTTAGAAAGTGCTACCATACTGATCATCACGTTTTGATGGTATTTTTAGGCACTGAGCACGTATGTCATTCAACACATGCCGTTAGATGAAAGCTTTTATCCTAAGTGCCCTACAAGTCCTGTGATTGCACACAATTTTAGTATTGGTGGTCACAGTGAGAAGCAAACTACTAAATCTGGCAGCTTTAGTGCAACTCTTTACCTTATGAATTTACAGGTCAAAATTACATAGTTCTGGGAAATCCTTGATTGTCTAATGTCATTGATAGTCTCATGTTCCATGGTTTATAGCTTAACAGGAAAATAATATTTTGCTGAGACACAAACAGATTTCCTTAAAACAACTGGGTAGATAGAGATTCAGTCTCCTTTTCTAGTGTTTTAAAGAAACAGGGGAATATCCTATGAAGAATTAGATTATAATGCAATGCCACCCATTAATGTCCAGATGATATAAAACCTGCTCCAACCAGCTATCTACAATGATCAACAACAACAGCCATGGCTTACATAACTTTGAACACATTTTCACATTTTCAAATTTGATAACTAGATCGACTAAAGTTGACAAATTTACAGTATTTCCTGATTGCCAATATGTCCCACAGTGTGCATTTAGTTTTTGTGCTAAGTGTTTGTCATTTACATAGAAAGACGAGGTGTTTTTCTGCGAAATTGTAATTGCCAATTCCCAATGCACTGACTAGTAAAGGATGCTAAAGGGTAATAAACAACCACATGATTCGTCTCTGTCCTCTCAATTGTAAACACTAACAATTTTGTCCAACGAATGTCCAAGGAAGCACATAGCACTGCAACTGGAGACGTTATGCTGAGTCCAGGTGTCCCCCCCCAAAAAAGAGAGTTATCTTTATCTTTATCTTTGCTTCATAATAAATTTCTGTGACTGGCTGTTGGAATAGTGTATTTGTTAGGGATAATTATTTTCTGTTAGCCATGCATACTTTTATGACGAAATCAGAATAAAACCTCCAAATCTGTTCATATGTGTATCCACTCATCACTTTCCCTCTTTCCTCTATGATGTGTGGGAAACAGTTGTGAAGGAGAAAAAGAAAGGAACTGTAGGAAAGACAAACAGACACATTGTTTAAAAGCTGAAGCTCATGTGCCACAACAAATTTGTTGAAAAAAGTACATTATCTTCCAGTGTATCAGTTGAATTTTAGTTCAATTTTAGTTGTTTAAACAGTAATAGTAACTTATTTAGGGCAAGCCTTCAAAGTTATTAAATGGGAGAAGGAGTCCCTGTAAAATGCTAACACAAGGCCTTTAATCGTAATTTACCACACACCAAATCAATATCATCCTAAATCAATCATTAGGACTTCGCTTTTTTTGGTATTTAGTGTTTCACATTGATGCCCCTGGCAGAGCAACAATATAGCAGCTCTTAATATTCAACTGGCTGAATAACAATTCAACAGGCATCAAACTGGTCTTAGGGGACATTGAGGTATGAGTAGAAAGGCTATGTAAGGCTATGTAAGGACAGCACTTTATACTGCATGAATGTCTTATTCTTGTAGTGCCAATACAATATATATACCATGGATTCAGCTTGATTTACCTCAATTGTTTCTAAGTCAATCACATTTTATTTTTGCATGATTAGTTGAACGCCTTCCTTAGGGGCAAAGTACTGATCTTATCTCTAATTCACATTTCGTAAAAAGCCTACCTCAGAGATGTCAGGGATTCAAACCAGAAAAAAAGCTTATGAATTATTTTCTCTGACCTGCAGGCTAACTCTGTTTATGTATTTCAGGCATGCACAGCATTCTGGCTTTACTACAGAAATACTATAGATAAAACTATTACTTTCATCTTAAGTTCACTGACACCTATAGGCTTCATCAATGCTGGGATGCTATTAGTTACAGTCTGCAGTAATGTTTAAAACAGGGCCTTTTATCCCCCAGTGGCAGATGTTGAAGATGAAGATGTTAAATTGATCACTTTATTGCTTTAGATGCATCACTTTAAACCTGTGTATGTGTGTGTGTATGTGTGTCACAAACTGTTGAAAGAGTAGCATCATAGTAGCTTTTTTTGAATGCTAGTGAAGTTGACAATAAAAAGGTGAATCATGGGGAATCCAGTTGTGTCTTCAGATCCGCTTCTGTGATGTTCACACAAAGGAAGCATCTCTGCAGTGTTATTGTTGTACAGTCTGCATCACCCACAACATTTGATGCATACCCACTGATAAAAGTTCAGCCTCTTTGTACATTGAGACGTTTATTGTCTTCTGACAGAAAAAAAACCTTCATGTAGCAGAAAACAAAACATTTTTTGTAAGCGAGAACCTTATAATTATAGATCACTCTCTGTAGCTGGTGTTTTACCTCTGCCATGGTTTTGCTTTTTTCTGAACTTCGTTTGTTCATATGTCATATCTAGAAGTATTAAATCAAAAGCGACTTGACTTGCTGTTTCATTGTAAGGATATTTCAGCACTCATCCACAAAGCTTCATTGATTCTTTGGACTTGTGAGGTAGTCTCAGACATTTTATTCTCTGTGGGTCATTCACAGCTTGCAGAAAAGAAAACTTTGAACTTTTTTAGGTAGCTTTGAACTGCTTCCAGGAAAGAGCACATAGATATTGGCTAAGATATATGGATGACATCTGCTTCGAGATCAAAGTCCAGAGAGTGCAAGCCTTCCCTGAACACATACATTCATAGGACAGCCACATCAAGTTTGCATGAGAAGACATAAAAGCAGGTGACTGGCTTTCTTAGACTGTGCAGAAGCTTACAGGTTGAAGTCTACAGGAAGACCACTTTCACTGTTAAGACTGTCTCTGTGGCATCATTCACTAGCACACACTGGGGGTAATTGTGATAGATTAAGTAGCACTGAGTCCAAAGACAAGATGTGCAAACTTTGGAAGCTTGCAGCTTTCAAAACTAATCCTTTGTCAAAAACAGAAACACAATCTAGTAAAACACCAGACCAACAGGCAGAGGAGAGAAGCCAGGCAGACAGAATACCATTGCTGTGTGGCAGGACTGTCTGTAAAACTAAGCAGAATCATCTATAAATACTGCAACGTTGTTTTTCCAACCCAGCAACACAGTAAGACAGAACATTGTCCACCTAAAAGACATATACAAAAGCACAAGATCATCAATATAAAATACACACTTCAATGAAATAAGGAATGCATCCTGGGAATACACAAGTTGTTAAGCTCAGTAAAGACTACCGGCAGTATAATTAAAGAACAGGGGGCACCAGTGTACTTGGAGTAGGCTCCACTTATCCGGTATGCTACTATAACACTACTCCATTACCATTCTGAGAAACCTTCCCGAAAACAATTCCTTCTTCATTTTGGTTCAGTTTTCAAAGATAGATAAATACCTTTTACTTCTAGCCCATGTCATGTTAGCATTGATTCATACAAACGACAAAAAGCAAAACAACAAAACCGAAATATAAACCACACAAAACCAATACAAACTGTATTGGGGTTGCGTTGTTGGGGTGTGTTGTTGGCGAGGCAATGACAGTCAATCTTGGTCCAGTTGGAGCAACAGATTCATTAGTTTAAAGGATTCTCAGACACCAAAACTACTGCACAGCAGTTTGTAAAACTCATAGAAAGGATTTTACAACTCCAGAAACTTATCATGCTGAAAATTATTTTATCTTTCGTCGTGAAGACTGCGAGGTAATAAATATTCTATTTACCTTATAAAATTATCCACCATGAATGTGCATTTATTTGATTGACCAATGCAGCTGGTGATGTGATGCAAAAAATGTTGAGTCTTCAACTTTTTAATTGGGCAACCTTGCATTTTTTTTTGCCGGAGCAAAAATCCTTGACAGTTCCCATAATCATTCCCTGGAAATCCCATAGTAAATATAACAAGCGCAAAGGAGGAAGTTAGGTGACATAGTATAAACAATGGCAACGTCCACATTAAGAGGAGGGTTGGGGTGGATGGATGGGTCAACAAAACACAGGACTTTCACACAGGAGACCACTGTTTGTTTCTCATTTGAAACCATAACTGTTCCACAACCTTAACTGCATGTTTATTGTGGTAGCCGTGACAATGAAGGTCCTCTAACCTTAAGGAAGTACTTATCTGAAACATAATCGTGATCTTTTTCTAAACCAAACCAAGTAGTTTTTGTGCCTAAACCTAATCAAACCAGGACCTTTCCATAAGCTTAACCGTGGGTTTAATATTTTAACCATGATGACAAAGGTCCAGTACGCTTGCCACCATAGGGGCATTTTTTCAGGAGACATTCCTATGGGTCCGATCAGAGGGTAGGGACAAACAACCTATATGGTTGTTCAGGTTGGAAGACTTATTGATTGTTGCAGTTGCTTGATCTGACCAAAGAACCAAATCTAAGGGCCATATCCTTCATAGGTTGATCGAACTGCACCAAATCAGTAAGACATAAAAGCACCCTTCAATGCGATATAACCGGAAAGGTTAAGAATCCTAATGGAATCTGTCTCCATCAGCATTTTGTTTAGCTTTAAGTACTTTTTATTAATTTAGCCCATTCAACAAAGATTTTTTAATAAGTAAATATTTGGTTTGCCTGGAACTGGTTGTTTCATAACCAGTGACAGCTTTACAGCTGACAGTAGCTACATCGCAAGAGAATGGTATTATCAGGGTTCAGTTTAAGTGGAAATGTTTTGGCGAAGCATACAAAATTTATTGATAAGGCATTTGATAAAATTCAGTAGCCACTGTTTTGTTAGAGACATCTCTATTTTTGAATCTTAGGGTCGACTTGAAAGCAACCCATAAAACTCTCTCTTTGTGAAACTGAACACTCCACACGTCCATCACCTTTACATCTATAATGAGATGAGTCATTCACATTCTTTTTCTGCTCAATGAATTATTATGTTAACCACAAACCTCCACTTCAGCTCGTGGTTAACAGCCTCAGTATGTCAGCATTCATACACAAATTCCTCTCACTCTAATCAACTAGAAAAAGAGAGTTTTTTTCTCTCGCTTGTTAAACTGCCTTTTCCCTCCTGTGCAGAAATTAAACTGGGTATATTCCAAATCAAGAGTGTGGGCACTCATTAGCGCTGTTCTCATCTCTCACAAAAGAGCCTGGCTACAAAAAGGGAATCAAGCTCTATTTAAAGTAATGCCGCCAGGAGTCCATTGCCAATGATAATGCGCTTTACATCATTTTGTTCTTGCCTTTATCTTGAGCTTCTTAAGGAGTACGCAACACACAAAGTCATTAGGGACATGATAACTCCCGATATAATTAGATGGGGAAAGATTGGATGCCTGGTGCACCACGGGGCAGACCCGCTTACGACATAATCACTCATCCCACCAATGAGAAGTGTCTTGTATGCTGGCAATTAATTGAGATGATTACAATTAGTCACGACAGAGTGTTTGGTTCTGTCTGCTCTGACCAAAGAGTTAAATGTAATTTACCTCTGGTTGAGAATACTGGCTCTGACTCACTATTGTTACACCAGCTGCACTGGTATTTTTAGATATGGCTGAACTTGCCCTTAACTAATAGATTCTTGGCTTATGAATCAGCGGATGCTTGAAGAGGGTGTTACATTTGGAAATTAGGGCAAGGGAGGAAATCCAGGCTCCACTTTGGATCTACTTCTAAACTGATTCTTCTTTCTTTAACCACCATTAAGCCAGAGATTTGCTTTAAATGACTGAATTGGTTTTATACACTAAATTGTTTCTATCTTTTCTCTTCTTAAATCTGATGATTTTATTTTGCTGCCTTGTGACACACTTTGTAACTTGGATTTTAAAAAGTAATCTATAAATGAAGATTGTTATTATAATTATTATGATTAAATCAACACTGTTTTCTTAGCCATGGCCAGATATCCAGTATCATTTCAGTAGTGTAATGGATGTCTTTCATTTTCACTTGAGTCATTTTTCAAAAAGATTTTTCTACATTTACTTATGTGTAAACTTATGAGTCACTTTTCACCTCAAACATTTGAAATCTCTGTTCCCATGGTGCCGCAGCAATGCTCTCCTCATTAAAACAATACCTGTTGATAACTTCATACAGATAGTTAAAAACATACCTTGAGAGACTGGTTTCTGTGGCAACCTGCAGGTGGTAGGTCAAGCCATTGCCCACTCTTTTCTCCTTTATCCATGCTCCAATTACCTGTTAAGGCAGAACAGATGTGAGCCTACTGACAAGATGGTGATATACGTACATTAGGGTAGCAGTTTGTTAGGACTATCTAAAAGTAGAGAAGTGTTTGAAAAGAATGATTTACATAGAGGTGTAGTGTTGGTCCTTGAATTAAAAGACCAGTAAATTTGGTAGTGATAGCAGAATCGAAACTTTTTGGAAGGAACTAACCTTTTGTTTACGTTTTGGACCATAAATTTTATAAATCAAATAAATTTTTAATTTAATATAATTTTCATGCTGATGAAATTCTTTTCGATGGGTTACCTGTAACCATAACCACAGTCAGGACCTGACATCTCTTAATATTACATACACTTTCCCTTATGATGGCTGGTCTTGGGGCAACCAAGATAGAAAATGAAGGAAATACTTAATCAGTTGATTTTTCAGTTTTCATGTTACCAAATGACATAAAAGAACAAGGTCAAATTTAATTTCTGAAATTACAGATAGCTCATGAGAAACCCCCGTTGTTTCAAGGATAATCAGCAATGACCTGCTGAAATGACATTTAAAGGCCCTGCACACACTTACACGGGTTTTTTCAATTATTCTGGTTTATTAGGTGGACGGGGCTATGCTGGAATTAGGTGTGGTCACTGACTCCATTTATCAATAAGACTGATAGAAGTGTAATTTGCCCCACCCCCACAGTCCTGAGAAGAGGTACAATCAGGCACAGTATTTAAAATAAACTGTATGGGTTTACTGTGGGTGTACAGAAGCCCAATATAAAGACAACCACTAGCCAAAACAGTTTTTTTTCAAAGCAGTTTGAAGATATTGCTTAACCTTTAAAAAGGAAATACCGAATTGATATATTTTGCTTTTCGTTTTTTGTGTAAAGCATCACAATGCAAAGTCCATTTATTATGCAGTAGGACTATAAATAAAGTGAATGAGAGTGCTGTGAATTCTGGTGTGTCTCCATGGTGTCTGAGTACTGTCAACCCAGGGGCTTGTGCTAGTCTCGAGTTTTTTTTCTCTTGTTTTCATCCAAGGCCAAGCAGATGCTGAAAGCACAAGGACAAGTAAGTATTACATTTAGGTTTTCTCCAAGAGTCAGTTAGCCCATTCACCCTAATGGATTCAGGAATTGTGCGCCCAGCTCAGGATGCAGGGTATTAAGTGCTCTCTCTGTGTCTGTCTACACACATCCTCACCTTTGTTTCTGGCCCAAGGATGCTCTTACAGTGGGGCAATTTAGAAGCGTCATTCCATCTGGCAGAGGGGAAGTGAGGGAGGGGAAGAGTCATGGCAAAGAAAATTATACTAATGCCTATAAGAGGAGATAGCTACAGCACCAGGTCGGCACTGAAAATGTCTTCTTCCATGGCCTCGACCTCTTACACTGTTTTTGAGCCTTTCTCAGTTCTTTCTTTCTTTACTTTTGTTCACGTTTTCAGAAGTACTGGCCCAGAAACTGCATGTTGAGTGCCCTGCACCATGTTTGCAGCTGAGAGGCAACAGCTGGAAATTGAACTTCAGAATTAAGAAATCATGCAAGGTCAGCTGCCTGCACACTGCATGCTCATCTTTACCAACCTAGCTGGTCTGTGATTGCCAAGTCCTTTTACTTCCTGTCTGTGGAGAAGTGTCAAAGTTTCAGATTTACAGTATTTTAAATTTGTTTTAGAAACACAAAGCTTAAGAAAAAGCTTTTTTGTGTGTGTTGTCTTTTATCACAGGAGAGACACAATATCAGCAATGCACAGAGCAACAGATCTTTGCTGATGAACAGAAGTTCTTGCTGATAATACAAAAAATTGCAAAATTGCAAAAGATATAAAAAAATAATTTTCAATAATGTTTTTAAAGATACATAAATGTTGTTATTGGAAGGAGAATAAGTAAAGAAGTGAAAACTTAGCAGTTTGTTAGATGAACCTTATTACTGAGTAGCACTATAAAATCTTATTTAATGGTATCTGCATAAATTATGGCAGTCTATTGTGTTGCTTTCTTGCTCAAACCTGAAAAGTGTGCTGTGTATATAACAAATGATAATTAACAAAGAACACATAAGAACACACAAACGTATCATAATTACAAGCACTTTAGAGGGAATATTATGTGGTGTAGATGGAATAAACTCTACACTGCACAGACTGCATAACTTTCATACATATTTTTCTCATTTCCCAACAAAAACAATGCTATCTACATTCTCTGAAAGACGTTGCTCATAGAGACCAAGACTAATTAATTCATTTACTAAGCCACATACAGTTACATCCGTTTATTTGTACTGCTCTCTAAATAACATGTACGGGCTAATGGTAGAGTTTATGGTTGGCTTTGATTATTTACACCTTGTTGTGTTTTTTTCCCCCCTGGTCAAGTTCACATGATGCATTGATTTATGACAACTTCTACTAAAATATTAGGTAAATGTGATTTGGTCATGTGATATCACCGATCAAGAGGTCTTCACTTGACTGTGAAATACTGGGGATCACATAAGTTTACTGCAGTTGTTACCTTCAAAACAAAAGCAATACTACATAGCCAAATTTGGGTGAGTCATGGAACAGGACAGCCTTGTTGAAATGATATAATGTTAGCAAGCTCGAAATGCAGACTTCAAAGGATAATGACCCACCAGAGAGACAGCCTGGAAAGCATAACTGATTGGTACATTGATAATTATGGAGAATTTGGGGATGATTGTATTACTAGTAGCAGTAAACTGGTTATTAATGGTTGATCCATCCTCCCTTCCTCCCACAGTAACTGAGATTTCAGCAGCTCATCAGCCACGCTGATGGCTGTGTGAACGTATTGTCACAGGATTTCATCCTGCTCTCCAATTAATGCCAATCAAACTTCATCTGATACATTTGTTTGCAAATCCTGTTCTAGTGTTGCATACCAACAGTCCATATCCCATTTCCTTAGCTCGCTCAGATCAGTGGACATAAAACTCTTTGGCTGTGTTTCAGAGGGACTGGAACCCTATTGATCAAAGCGTTCAGACGTGTCCAGGCCCTTTCCCCCAGTGCATCATGGTACTGCTTGTTGAAGCCAAGAGAGCCTAACAGCAACAAACATCTCTGCTGCTACTGCCTGTCTCTCTCTGATTAGCTGCTGGGGAGATATTTTTAGAGTATCCCAGCGCCTTTGAAGAGGAAGAAGAGCTCCCCATCAACACACACACACTCACAGCCCTATCTCCCACCCCCCTGCAACCCCTTTCCAAACTATAGCCCAACTTGCTTTGTTCATTTTCATTTATTCTTGCTATACAGTCATCTGTGGCTGACTTCTAATGGTTTCACTCACTATCTGCTTGCTTGACTCTCCCTCCCATGCAGGCTCCTTTACAGTCCACATATAGGCTACTGTATTTACTCTATACACTGTATATACTTTATATAACTAAAAGCCACTTAAATTGGAACATGGGTATGTTTACAGAATCTATACTAAGAATTATAGGATATAGTTATATTGTAGAATATTTGAATATATTCCAGTTATAGATCAATTGAAAATGCATTGCAGCATCACAGACATGACAGTAAACTGTTGGGAGACAAATAGGCAAAATGTGGCAAAATGTGAGCAGTTATTTTAATAACCAAGAATTGATCATTAAATAGCCATTTTACAGGTGAATGCCTCTCTTTGGTGGATGAAATCCAATAAGTGCTAAAACTGTTTCAAAAATTCCGGCTACACACAGTAATCACAAATACATACAGTAATAGCTCATTGAGGGATATATTTGCTAAGATAATGCTATTACTCGGTAGTATGAAGGGCTAAATCAGCATATTGATTTACCAGGATATACTGCTTGGAAAATTAAAGGAACATGCACATAGTTATGTGTTCATCTTGTAATAATTATGAGTACAATTTAAAGTAAACTTGAAGAATATTGATTACAAATTCCCCGACACGGACAATATACTATGCAGTTACACGTTACCATTTTACACAGCTTTGACCGGAGATGCAGTAATGCAGTGACCCTGTATTCTTGAGAGAAAACTTATAATAGAAAACATTGTTTTAGGTGAATTAGCACTAATCGTCCTTTTAATTCCATTTATTCATTTGGTTGTTTGAAGGTTTGAGAGATAAATAGATTAGAGACGCAAATGTAATAGGATAGATACTGAATACAGGGTGTAAGAGGGAAAACCATCCTAAGCTACTCTTGGACGGCAGTGGATGCTTTTAAAACTTTACTTAATGATACAAGTCCTGTATTATGGCAGCTATCCATGTGCCTCAAAGTTTGGTCTTGGAATTTAGTCTTCATTTTCCAGCTTTTTTCCCTTTTAATGAAACTCATTAACAGAAATAATTAACTAATTAAATAATCATCTCATATATACGGAAGTCCTGAGAGGTGAGTGAGAAAAAAAAAAAATCAGGTGATCCATTTACTAATTCTGGTCTAAACTGTTTTCTCACCTGTTTTTATGAATTAAGAACAGGTGTAAAAAAAAAGGTTTTGCCAAGATAATCTTTCTAAAGTTCCTTAATTTGTTTTCATCTTTGAAGACGGGTGGAAAAGAAAATTTTTCCAGCTGAAAAAAGAAAGTTTTCCTTGGATAATTTTTCCAAGTTACGTTTTTTTCACCTGTGAAAACAGGAGAAAATAAAGTTTTGGCAAATGGAAAAAAACATGTTTTTTTAAATCATATGAGTGGGAAATTTGGACACTCGCTAAGGGAATAGGATAATTTTGTACATTTAATGATAGCTATACAAAACAGAATAAGCCCTTTAGATACATTTTGATTTGGCAATTTAAATTACACATACACACAAACACACACACACACACACACACACACACACACACACACACACACACACACACACACACACACACAAACATATATATATATATATATATATAAATGGACAGTCCAGTCCATATATATATATCTGGGAATATTTCTCGGGGGATACATACAGTTCAAAGGCTGCTGAATAACACCATGAACACTTTTAGACCATTTTTTCTTCATGACAAAATCAATACAATAGTCATCTTTAATTTTATGAATGCATATTATTGTTTTATTGAAAAGAACTATGATTAATATATAATTACTTAGCACCTGGTCAGCAAATCCTGCGCCACTGGCAGCCATGATGATTTCTGATCAGGCTGACCAAACGACACATAGCCTGAACCGAGTTTTGTCACCTAGATACTAACACCAGACAAGACTTTTGATAAATGATAAATTGATTGGGTAAAAACTGTCATTCATGCCCCTTACAGGATGTTAAAGTGTTTGTATCTGCTGGTGCACGTTGCCTGTTTTTGGGCTAGATACCTTTCTAGAACTTTTTATTAACCAAATAAAAGCTTGTACAAAATTGATACTTGGGCTTATTTAGATAACTTGATGCCTTACATCTGAATTTTCATTAAATTTGATATGGCTATTCATGCCAAAGTATGAGGATCGCACAACAATATTGTGATGACTTGGAGGTATTCCTGGCTGACCTCAAAAGGCAATTGTTTGACATAGGAGGGTCATAAGCTGCTGTAGTTCACATCGGCCCTCCAGACTATGAAATCTGGCCCATGTGCTCACTTGCTCTCTCTTCCAGCTGCTGAAATCCACTTTGTATCATCAGCGTTTTTTGTTTCTGCACATGCAACACCTACACAGCCCACATGCCGCTCATGCATGTGCCGTGTCCATCGCTCTTAATGATTTCCACACCCACTTGTTTATTTGTGTTACCTATAGTTGTAATAAAGTTAAGAGTGTTAGGAGTTAATTTGCATATTTACTACAGCCATATCCTTTACATTAACTCCCTTCTTGTCACGTTCCCTGAACCAGATTACATTGAATTTTTAATACACCTTAGTGCTACGACAATTTATGTGTATTTTTAAGAATTGCGAAGCTATTAAACAGCTAGATGACATCTGTACCTTTTGAAGGTACTGTATTTAGCATGACTTTTTAATGATTCTGATAACAGGTGTGTGGCCACAAAAAAAAAGACTTTAAAGCAGAGCAGACAGGGTTAAAATAGAGTTTACTTGTTCTTGGTTTGAAGCAGAGTTTGGCAACAGGCATGCAGGCAAAAAAGAGAACTGAGAGATATGATCAGGCAAACAGGTGAACAATAGCACAGGCTGGAACTCTGGCTATGGGGGGAACAAAAAGTCACTGGTATATACACTATACACAGTGACTAATGAGGGAATAGGAAGCAAGTGCACAGGTGGGTGTGAAAATCAGGTGATTGGAACTGGTGGGAACACACCGCTGAACAGGTTGAGAATGACAGGAGAGGTTAGAACTGAGAGGCGTGGGAAATGGACAGACTGTGCAGAAATGCCAAGTTGAAGCTCTTGCCATGAAAGGCTTGAAACACGGCATTGGAAAATCTGCATATAGATACAAAGGTGTTTCTATACAAACAGTTGTATAGAAAAAGTCTGTTTGATATTTCACACTGGGGGGAAGGTCCATTTTTGCTTAATGTGGGGTCAGTATCCTCAGTCTTGTTGGACTCAATTTCATGTTAACAGAAATTCGAATGGAATAGTTTTATAAGAGCCAAATATAAAGAGCTTAAGGTAATTAATTACTTATTTAGAATACAGTCATTAGCTGATAATTATAGTACAATAATTTGCTGCAGATAAGAGTGACAGCAAACTGCAAAAACAAAGTAAATGGAGTTTTCTTTAGAAAAAGTTGTGTGTAGGCATATACCTCTGAGAGGAGTTAAAAAATGGAGAGAGGCGTGAAAAACACAACCTGTCTATCATACCTCCCCCTTTAATTGACAGATCAACTTTAAGCATGCCCACACAATCAGCAGCTGGTCCCGGTGATGCCATTCAAATGAGCTGGATATTAAAGAATCCCTCGGCTGAAACTACATAAATTATACATTATGAAATCCAATTAACATTTTTACTCTGACAATTAAATACATTAAAGAGCCAGGCCTGTGGAAAGAGAGTGGTAGAGGAGACAAGGGGGTTCTATGAAAAAGCTAGCTACCTTTAATGTTCACCAATACACTCAGTGAGTGTCTGCCCAAATGTTTACAGACCAATTAGCGCTGGCGGACAGCCTCTCAATCAAACCAATTGCCAGGTTTGCATGGAATATTAAGTGGCTTATATTGGAATGTGTAGCGAATGAATCTTATCCTATGAACCTCTTACAAAATAAGGCCACCCGAGCTGGGAAAATAGTAAAACAAAGAAAATAGTAGTACAAAGATGTGTTGTTCTGGTGAATTAAACTGATTTTTTTTTTTTTTTTTGTAGGACAATAGTATTACTAACACAAGTTATACTTGAAAACAAGTGTTTGAAAGGCATAGGAATGCTAAATGGAGGTTAGTTTTGAGTTATTAATGAGGAATGTGTCTTTTACTTTTTGGAAAATGGTTTTATCATAGAGTGCAGAGAGGTGGATCATTGCCAGTACAAATACCCTGAACCATTTGAGGAAACCTGTGTTGCAGAAGTGAATACGCACACTGCTGCCAAGGTGCATTTAGGACCAGATATTTTCCATAAAGCTCCCACATGTAAATGTGTAACAATATGAAAGAAATGCATTGAAACGGTTTCTTAAAGGTGTCTGTTTAATGTCTCTAAATAAATCAAGTTAAAATAAAACTTGTATAATACAATGCTCAGATCTGACGTTGAGTATAAACCAACATTAAAACCAGTAACTGTTTTTAATGTTGTGGCCAATTGTTGTATTTGGCCTGTAGCCACTGAAAGGGATCAGTTCCTCTTGGAGAGCAAGATCATGCATATACTCTTCCTCCATATAAGAATAGGGGAAAACAGAGACTCTGAAAGAGAAAAATAGTGAGGGCACAGGTGCAGTGGTACAGGAACTACTTCCTTATTCCTCCTTGAAATTAAAGCAAGCCGACAATATGGTCCAACCTGCCGGCAGCCTGTGGCTATCTTCCTCCATCAGGTCAGCTACATCTTTCTGATTACATCTGCTAAAAGCTACCAGTTTATTTTGTGTCTACATCAGCAGAGCAGCGATGGCCCAAGATATAGATGCTACAAGAGGCTGTCGCTTATCTATGCTCCTCAGCAGGGAAAAAGGGAGGAAGGAAGAAAGGAGGGGTGTAAGTGAGGATACTGAGGGGCTTTCAGCACCCATTGTAAAGGAATTAGTATTCACCATGTGGACATGTAGCAAAAGTTCATAACTGAAGTAAAAATATGTTCCTTTATTGAGATAATTGGATAAGAGACGAAAAATCAGTTAATTAATATCAAAATCAGATGAACTAATACTATCATGCATTTTCTCATTCATCTGAGGTGATTCAATTAAGACCAGGGACACCTTTTACGCTGCCTACCGGCTTTCTCTCATCCACCACCTGGATGGGTTTCTAATGAAATCACTACTGAGGTGTCACAATCAGTGACAGCTCAGTAGTGATTTCAATCAGTGACAAAAAGTAATTAAACCTGTTTTATTTTAACTCATCCTCGGGGTGGGCAGTAGGGGTCATGGCAGAAACAAAATCAGGAAAGTGCTTAAAGAGATAAATAATTGGAGCATTTTTGCATAAATCTGAACTGTCTGCAAACTAACAGCCCGACGTCTGTATAAGTTAAAACTGTCCTTTGGCTTCTCAAGATGAATCTATACACCGGAACAACAGAGGGACAGATTTAGTAATGTAGAAATATAACGATTGGTTGGTAAAGAATGGTATGAATGCTATTGGAGATGTTTCATTTCCATTAGGGCTACTGTTGCTAAAAATGAACTTCTGAAACTACGAGTTATTTAGATAAAGATTTTCAACTCTGAGCTAAAGCATTTCATTCTTGAATGTAGGCATACCAGTGGCTAATATTAGCAAGCTGGCTAAGCACACACGACATGTAAATAGGACGACTTTGGAGTCACCAGGTTATGCATATCTCCTCTTTTATTAGAGCCTAACTGCCCAAATTATGGTAAGTCACAGCAAAAACCAAATCCTCTTTATTAAAATGTGTCATTTTGAATTCTGTTCTTCATATCTTTCTGCTTAAGGTACCTCTAAACTCCATAAGCTACACTGCAGTGCCGCTCAATAGCCCACTGATATGGGATTAACATTTCCCTTACATTCATATTGATTTAGTTTTGTTGTAGCTTATTGAGGCACATTTATAGCTTGCATGACATTTTTTACTGACTCCAAACCTTCTCACCCACTTGTTCCACTGTAATTTTGTATTGTTAACTTCTACAAAAAACAAAATAGTCAGCTCTATTTCATAGAAGCACTGTGTAAATTTTCCCATTCGTGTGTTGCTATTTAACACAAATGGGACTAAATTCTAGGTAAGCAAGTAAATGATGAAATTGGCTTGCTAGGCATCTCATAATAGACTCTCACTAAAATTTTCTGGCATCCCTTCTCTCTCCCTAACACACACACACACACACACACACACACACACACACACACACACACACACACACACACACACATACACACACTTGTACTTCTAGCTATCTCAACAACGACCCTCTTTGACATTATGCCTTCCCTAGCTCCTTACCTTAACCTCAACTGTAACAGCTGAATCCTAAAACCAAGTCTTAACACTCAAACAGCCCTTTAACGTTGTGAGGACCACACTTTCCTAATTTTCCCAAATAACTACAGTTTGTTCCCCCCTCCCCGCTCCTCTTTTCTTCTCATCACAACTTCCGTGTTTTGTTTGCTTCAGTATGACTGGGTCACTGTTGGTGAACATTACAACTACTCCATACTATAACTCCCAACCATGTAGCCATTTTTAATCTGTTGAATATTTAATTAGGTTTCTGGGTACCTCTTCAAAACTTTCTCTATTTGTGACTGTGTGTAGAGACCTGTAGTTACACAGTTTAGGTGGTGTTCAGTCGAAATGCCAAAGAGAGCGAAGTGTAAAAGGGGTTAAACACTTGTAAGAGCTAGAAAATAGCCATATAAATATGCTTTGAAAATGTAGTTTTTATCAACATGCTGATGAACAATTTCATTCATTTTTCAAGAGCGCTGGATATTTTTCAGTGCAGGAGGGCTCTCGTTCTGTTTCTGGAAAACACTAACATTTAACCCATCTTAGCTGATGTCTTTCTGTGGTTTATTAAATTCTATGCAAGTAACAAAACGAGGACATACATATTGTGATATTTACAGAGAACTCGATCGCCCTGTATCAGGTCTGATCAGTATTTTAACCCTGGTGCTCACAAAACCACAAGTGCCTTAATGTGTATAGCTGATGGCGCCAGTGTATAGTAAATTTGGTGGGTTTATGATGTTGCAATTTAACTGTTTCATATTCTTTTGCAGCCTACATATAAATTTATCCTCATACCATACCAAATGACGATGCAGATTTTACTGAGCTCACTCACATCACTTTTATTCATTGGATTCATCAGTATCTTTTGGCCCTTGCAGTGAACATATCAGTGTCAGTATCAGTATTCAGTGTTGTCATATTACTACCCCAGCAGCCCACTTATGCCTGGCCTTATGACCAACGTAACAACTTTGCTGGCTTCTATTTGTAAAAATTTCCTCTGCACAAGTCATCTTCTCCCACAGAATGTGACTTCTTAATCCTCCCCTTCTTCTTCTTATTTAGTTCCATCATCTTCTTTTCTGCCTCTCATTGCCTGATCTTCCTTTTGCCCAACCTTTAATTAATTCCTTGTGTAAACTGAATTTCCCTTGAATTTGCAGGCCAGTTTCTGACTCATCTGAAAGACCATCATCTCACCTCAAAAACTTTTCCATCATGGCTGGTATTGTTTTCACCTTGTGAGTCTTTGTGTGTGTGTCATCATGGTCCTAGAGACACCTATTGTGGTAGGAATTACCACAGAGGTGGTTTTGATTACTTTGGCAGGTTATTATAAGTCTGTCTGTCTGTCTTTGGACCGATTTTGTCACCACAATAGCATCACAACTGTGCAAGATGCACTCACAAAACTTTACAGATGTGTAGTTCAGATCAAAATAAAGGCCGAGTGTGATGATGGCTGTGGGCGGACCCATGAGTACTGAGTACTCATATAATGTAGTAATGACTACTGAGTACTTATGGGTCAGGATGTCAACATGTTTGATGGGCGTCGTGGCTGGTGTGATCACATCGTAAGATGGTCTCTAGTGAAATATAAATGGTTTTCTTAATCATCTATCACAAATAACTGAATAATTATTGAACTTCAAATGGCTTTTCTCAAGCCTCTTGAAATCTCTCAGACAACTTCAGATCATTTACAATGTGACTGCTTGTATTATACAAGACTAAAGCTGAGCACATCACCCCAGTTTTTCAATTCCTGCTCAAGCTTCGAGCCAAATATAATTTGTTTTAAAATGTTAAAATATTGTTTTAGAAGGTTGTTTTTTTTAAAGAAAAAAAAAGACTTCTAAAGCAAGTCTGAAACATTGATTTTATCATATTGATGTGCTGACTAATGCTTTCATGGGCTCATTTGTTGACAGAATTGATCCATATCAATTGCCTGAAATGATCTTTTCACTGAACTATGTGGCTGAAATTCAAACTCAGCCACAGTGGACAGCAGTTCAGCAGCAGTGGTTTGTTTTGAATGTTATTTGCCCGAGATGTCAAAGGAAATCAGATGTTTCCCACATCTCCCTGCCCTCTATGGCCCTTTCTGGTAACCCCTCCCTCTCAGTGCTTCACCTAACCTCCAAGCCACAGTGCTGGAAGGAGGTTTGTTGATGGATGTTGAAGGCTGCTCCAGTCCCACAGCAATTAACTCTTCTCCAGCAAGAAGCAGACTGTCAGGTTGATGGAATCTCCCCACCGCTGCTGCCTGTCACAGAGTCCAGGAGGGGCTGCAGACGAATACTTTATCTATGTGTTTGCTTTACTGTTTTGCCTGCGGTTGGGAACTAGCACAAGCAAAGAGCTATGAGGTGCATTGCAAGCCATCAAGTGCTCAAGTGTTGGTTTTTACAGTCAATGGCTATGCAGTATAGCAGATGTGTGTGATTACAGGGAAAAAAAGTTTAAAAATCATGAGCTAGCATGAGTTCAAGAGCAAAGTTATTCCTGCTTCAGTTATAGGTATGCTTTAATTTTACCTGGGTAAAAACGCTATGTGGATATGTTTGTGTAGAAAACGAATAATAATAATCATTTTTGGGGCTCTATTGTCATAAATACTGTGTACAGATTGATTAGTCAGTTTGTTGTCAATGGTGATATTTATTGACACTGACTGGTCAGTTGGGTGTCATGGTGTTGTCAAATTATCTGGCAACCTCTTGATTGCAAAAAAAAAAAATGTAAACAACCATTTTGGAGTTTAGGAGACATTTATGATGATTTTTCAAAAAGGCTCAAAACAAAAAGCCAAAGCCGTGAATCCTGCTGCTCAGCTGCCAGTCAACTGTGTGGCTAGTGCCTCAAGAGAGTGGCATTAGCTATGAAGATGGAAAAACATCAGTTTTGAATAAGACCAAATCGTGACACTACCAGGACCGGACACTAACTCGGTAACAACTAATAAAAGTAAGCTACTTCCACAGCAGGATCACTTGCTGTTCAAGATAAGGGCAGCTTCTACCTCTGCACGAGCAAACTGGATAGATGACACTGAGGGTGCCTCAGCTGCTTTAAGCCCAAGACTGGAGGGTACATAGACTGACTGCACTCAGACACAGTTCGTGCTTACCTGGTCAAAGTGGGCCAGAGATGCCGACCTGTCCGCCTCAGAGCCCGAGTGGCATACCTGGGGACATTCTTCGATTCAAAGAGTTAAAACAGGAATTTTGCTGCGAGGAAAACCCAAGCGTAGACACTTGTAAATGATAAGCCAGTGATTCATTTTAATCCTTGTTATTATGGCATTAATACGTTGTGGAATTCATCTGGTGCAGTCTGTTGTAATGGTGGTTGTGCTTGCAGTGGTACAGAAATACTGTGTACTGAGTACTCATGTAATAATGTAGTAAGGACTAGTGAGTAATCGTGGGTCGGAAGCTCAACATGTTGTCAAGTGTCCCAGCTGGTGTCATCCAATCACAAGAGGGTCTCTAGTTGTTGATGTTGTTGATGTTATTTGAAAGATGTAACAAAGTACATTTGTTGTGGTGAGGCTTGACTTAACAGTATCACTTTGTGGTGGTGGTGGACATGTGGTTGCAGGGAGCAAAAGGGTCCACAGGCTTAGTCAAGTCAACAACAATCAACAAATCAGCACTACTTAATACCTTCTAATGTAAAGAATTTGATTTATTGATGACTTTTCTTTTTTAATTGCAATAACTTGAATTAAATAATAACTTTAATTAACTGTATTTATTATTCTGTTCTGTTTTATTCTGTTTTAAAATCACCATTCAACATGTAAATTGGGGAACGTGGAAAAAGGGCTCAAATGTGCAATACACAATTCAATATTTTTGTCACCAAGTAGGCTTTGTTTTCTGTCCCAGTTGTACGTCTGCTCATCAGTTAGCAGGATCTGCTAAGTTATAAACAGTCACCTGAGCAAGCTGTTGACAGATTTGAAATGAATCTCGGGGAAATTTTGCAATGGTGACTATTTATTTAATAATCCAATAAAGAAAGGACTTCTTATTCATCATCTTCGTGTTCATTATCTAACTATTGTGAAGGACAAAAAAATCTGACATGTGCTCCACGATTGTCTGTTACTATGTATATTTTGATGTAGATCTGGATACATGGTACTGTATTATTACCTCACAATTTGTGGGTTTGTTCATTTCAACAAAGCTGAATCACTGGGAGTGATGTTAGTGTGAATGCCAGATATCTTTGTATTTTGTAAAAAAATAAATCTCAAAAAAAAAAAAAGAATTCTAATAGCACTGTCAAGAATAATACTGTTTTAATATTTAGCAGAATTCTCCTCTTTTTAAATGTTGGTGGTGAATTGAACTGTAAGCCTCTTGGTGGAAGAGGCTTACAGTTCAGTTCAGTCTGGTTGGCAGAGTGGATAGGGTATGATATCACCACTATGGGTCAATGTAGTTGGCTTGCATCAGGGAACATATCCATCCAGGTGTGAAATCGATTGGGCATCCTGACAACCTGTGTCAACATCTCCTCTTCGACTTCTGCTCCACCTTCACATTTTACTTTCTCTCTGAAATTCAAAATCTATTTAAATGAGCATATCTCCACTGACCAACACTATTGCAAATCAAAACACTATTCTCCTCCCATCCAATGTTTAATGCAGCAATGTACAACCTTTCACCTTGAGGCAGCAGTGCTTTTGCCAGTCGTGCCTCCTCCTGCTCAGGTTGTCAAGGTCATGCCCCTGCACTTGTCAGTCATCTTGGTGGTATGTTCACTTTGAAGTATGTATCCCAAGGCTGAGGTAACTGACTGCAGAACCATCACAGGCATTGAAAGCAAGTGGTGGATGAAGCCATCCTACATTTTTGATAAAATATAATAAAAAATTACTGATATTCATCAAGTTTTCGAATTGATCTTGTTTACCACACACTAAGGATCACTGCATTTTTGTTGTTTCATCTTTCTGATTGACGACCTCTTTGCCATTACTGTGCTGTAGCCACTAAACTACCTTTGAGAGCAACATTTTAGGTCACAACTACCAAAGAAATTGCACAGATCAAACATGTATCAGCTGGCCCAGAACATCCCAAATATCAAATAAAATCCAATTTCAGGTATGTACACACACAGAATCATTCTGACTCCTTTCTAACACCCCTTAAGTTCACTATCACTACACTTGTGGTGTTGAGACTTGTAGTCTCTACACTCCACTCCAGCATTTTTACCATAGTGTGTGTGTGACAGCAAGTGAAAAGATTCTAGATTTCGTCCCCCACTCCCACATTACCACTTTTACCACTTCGTATCTCCAACCGTACCACACTGACTCCATGCCCCTCTGACCCCAAATGCCAGACACAGGACAATCTAAGATGTCTGTAGGTCCTGCTTTCTTGTATTAGCAGCCCCAGAGGGTAGGTAAGCCACTTAACCTGTCATCTCAAATTGTGTGCACAGCAGCAGATAGGTGGCTTGGCTCTCCCTTCATGCAGGACAGAGCAAAGCACTCAGACTGTGTGGGAGCAGTCAAGACTGCAGCTGAGGGAGAGCCATGGGGATATTCAGATGCTTACAGGTCAGGTGGGGATGAACGAGTGTGTGTTTGACATCTTGATTACAATAAACCCAGATATACAGTTCACTGTGATGGATGGCCTGACTCAAACAATTGTCAAGTCTCTGTAAGTTGATGTTCATTTGTAATAAAATTTACTGAAACCAGTGGCTGCCCGCAAGTCTAAAGCACAAAACAGCAGAAACGTGTAAACCATAATTTTCAAAACTGCATGTTTTCAGGTACATCTCATCTCAAAATATCTCAAGCAAATGGGCAAAATGTTTGGAGACTCACCACACCTTCTGGTACCGTTTGCTAATACTAACTGGCTGTATTATCTTCCAATACACTGCCCCCTTGAAACATATGAAACTTACTCTGCAGTACGTGTTTCGACGAGGTCATGTTGAAGCAACTGTTTTATGTCACTATTGTGGTAAATGGTTTTTGCACATACCATCTGTTAGGGGAATTTTCTGTTGGGTTACACAGGTCAAGCATGGGCCTTGAGGTCTAGGGCGAAACAGCAGTAAATCCTTCTGAAAGGCACGCTGTCTTCTCTCCTTTGTTGTTGGGCAGCTGTCTGAGGTCATTTTGGTAAAACAGCCATTCTGATAAAAGTGAAGCAGGATTGCTGTAGTAGCCAAGGTCAAAGGAGATGGCTGTTTTTGCCTGCCTAGATGCCATAGATTGGGGTCTGTTTGAATCCATGGGCATAGCCAGATAACTGTGGCTCCAGCAGCATGCACATAAACTTGTATTGATAATTTCTCCTCGGCCAAGCTTCGATAAATATTTTCAGCATAAGACATCTTGGGCTCCTGAACACTTTTCACTGATGAGTTGACAAATAATCAGCAAAATCTCCACAACACCGCACATTTTTCCATACATTCTGAATTGTTCATCCACTGTAGAACTCTCCTCTTTTAATCACACTAAGGAACGAGGGTACTTATTTTACTAAACGTTTTTGATGCACCGAAAGTGAAAATGGAATCTCGGAATCACAACTATGACAAAACATTTTTTGAGTGTCTGTACATGCCTTTACATTACTTTGAAGAAATGAACTTATAAGACTTCATCAGTCTAGGAAATTTTAATATTTACTGCCTTTTGCCAATCGGCTATATTGTTGTTCTTATTCTTAGTTTTATATTCTTATTCTTATGTCAGGCCCCTGAACCTCTGAATCCCCCTCACTTCTGTCACTGTGTCTCATTCAATGGCTTTACAACTTAACTTGACATATCTATTTATTGATCGGGTCCGCGGCACGGAGCTGTTTTGAAGTAGTATTTGTCTGACTATCGACTACCTTCGCCCTCCACCCATCTTCTTCCTCCTGCCACTTCAACTCCGCCACATCCGCACTTGACAGGCTCACTTACCCTTCTTCCTCCATTACCCTCTCCTTCCCTTCACTCTGCCAGTCTTATCTGCGTGGCAGAGGAAGTGAAAGGAGGTCACTATCCGCTGTCCAATCTGAGGGGTAAACATCCACAGTCCTTCAATGTGGTAAAAATCAATAGCCAGCAGGCTTTATAATAGACATGCCCATCTAAATCTGAGCACAAGATTAGCAGCATTAAGTAGATGTTGCCAGAATTTGTGTTCTTGACACAAATTCTCTTTGTGTTCTTGACACAAATTCTTGGAAAAACATGAAAGAAAGATGTTAAAAAGACACTTTCTTAAGTGAGGAGGTTATATGTTTTTTGCTTGTTTTAAAAAAAAGGTTAATGTAATATATTGTAGGGCAGTAAATTAGAATCTAACTATAGATGTTTACCGCTACTTTTCTCTTTGTCACAATTGTTATTATTCAGGCTCAAATCACCTCTAAAGTATATTAAAATTCACAAACAAAATACCCATCAGCCCACTCACCTACAGACAGCATCTGTCTTGAAGCAGCGCATCCAATACATCTGGGCAGAAGCCCTTTCCTAATTACAAAATGTAATTATGTTGTAAGTCAGTTTTTGTAGAGTTCATCCGCACGCTTATTAAAGGACCATGAATTTCATTTTTCTACATTTCTCAAAACAAGCTTCAATTTAATTACTGCCGTGCCACCATTCTGCTAGTCCTGAACTTCAGATTGTTATCAAACTTTTACTTTTTATTACCTGGTATGACAAATGAGTGGGCTCTGTAAAACTCGTTAAAAATAGATTCATATCATGAACAATATTTCCATAATATCACACATACACCCTCTGATTATTAAACATTTGGTTACTTATCAATATCAGATCTTTTGAAGGTTATAAGAAAGACCTTGAAATGTACCAACTGGAGCATGCATCCACAGACCCTGCATTAGTCATATACAGCATCCCATGGTTAACACTTTATTACCCTTTGACCATGTTTGCTTTTTCCAATATTGACATTGCGTCCAGGTGTTTCAAGTCATTTCCCCCTCGGTAGCTTCCAGGCCTTTACTCACACCTCAAGGCTAGATAAGGCTTCTTTGCTCCACTGCACTTCATAACAACATATAGACACACAACCCAACAGTGTGTGTGTGTGTGTACATCTACTGTACACACAGAGGCCCACTCTAAGCCTATAGCAATCTGTTGGCATTCTTTTAAGCTTCCCTGGCTGCAGTGAAAGTACCGATGCTGTACATCAGGTGAGGGAGGAAAGCTTTTTATAGCTGCTGTTTGGCTTTAAGCTGTGTTCTGTGTTCCGACATGTCAGAGCTGAAATCTGGAGCTCTCCCTGACGTCTCTGCTGTGTCCAGTCTCATGTTCATACTTAGAAAGGAGTCCTTCCAACTTTTTAATATATGAAATAAAAAGAGCTTCCCTATAGTGGTTGTCAACATATTATGCACGGTACTCTACATTTCTTTCTGAGCGAAAATGAGCTGCTTCAATATGCTTTCAATGTTAATAGTGCTATGTGTGGATGTTTAGAAATATTTTCAAATCAATTAATATTATGGTATAAATAGAAATCAAGGTGTAAATTTCATAAACTTTTGGAAATGGGTCAATCAAAATTAAGGGATCAAAAAAAAATATAATGTTCCACATGTATGGTATTTCAGTTTATGAACAGCACTAACATCCATCAAGGCTAACCTTCAGTAAATGCAAGGGTGAGAGTTTTAAGCAGGCAACTCACTGATAGAAGAAGATGTTTCAAGTTGAGGCGGAGATCAGCACAAGTCAGATTGTCAGAATACACATTTGGTGGCTCTCTAGGACAATGTAATTTCATTGATCTTGTCTATGAAATGTGTTTTTTTTATAATTTAGCAAGTTACCACCATTACATGGGCACCAACACTTTTTAATATTATTTTCATTTATGCTTTTTCCCATCACCCACTCTTGTTTGCTCTCTTTCTCTCACTCATTTTTTAAATGCATTCATCATATCTTGACCAACAAAAAAAGGGTTGAATAAGCATGAAAAAAAACCCCAAGCAATCAGCATTTAATGATTATGTAATGTAATGTTGCGTGGTTCTGATGTCAAGGTATACCTTACAATTGGCAAAGCTTTTATTATGTGTATTTTATTTTGCTAAAGTCTTACCACAGCTAAAATAGCTGGTAATGGACACATTTGTTATGAGACAACCACGATCTCTATCCACTGAGCCACTCTTCAAATTTTGCCTCAATAATACCTAGAGTTGCTCAAGCCTAAATGAAGCAGTGTACTAGATAGTCATTTTTCATTTCGAGGTGGAAATTATATGTTGCTTGTCAACATAATTACATATGTATCATAATGTATGAGCCAACAGTGATTACAATTAGACACTCTCGTGATTGCTTTGTCGGTGCCAGCATTTTAAGCTGAGGTCAGCAACTGGAATCAGACAGGAGTCACAAAAACACTCATTAACTTTCTTTTTGTCACGCATACTTAAGTTAACAAAAGCCACGCTACCTTCCCATAATTACATTGTTATATTGGTGGAGGTATAATTTCCCAGAGATGGTAATCACTTGTGATGTCGTTACAGCGCTGCTATACATCATGAATGCTCTTGCTGCATTTCACATCAGTCTAGGATCTGGTGTTTACAGTGTTAAGAGGACTACCCATGGTGCATCACTCTGTCTTCAAAGGGCAGACCTGCTGCCTCCTGGGAGTGAGTTTTGGCTCAGACTCTAAAAGAGCCATCATAGAGACAGAGAGAGAGAGTCAGAGAAACAAAAAGAGGGATACAGAGAGAAAATACAAGACTGAAAGAGAGATGGGAAATAGATGAGATGGAAAAGAAAGAGATGGATTGAAGGAGAAAAATATATTATTTTCATATATATATTATTATTTTCATCATTTCATCTTTGGTCTGCAGCGTATAGCTGAAAAGTCCTGTGTGGAGCATACAGGTAATCTTTTGTGCATTAAATGCAGGGATGATATCAGTATAAACAAAAAATATTAGTATATCAATACAAACACAAAACATGTCACATGTTATTCTCCCTGTTTCTTTGCTACAGCTTGGCTCTATCCCCAAGAGAATTTAAAACAATGGACTAAGGCTAAAGAAATGATAAGAAATACACATAGCACTTGAAAAGCTGCACTTATTGAAATTTTTATGTTAAAATTGGATCCAAAGTGGAAGTTAAAGGGGGTAAAATTAGTTTTAGTTGTAGGGTGCAAGTAGGTACAGAGCATGTTAGCATCTCTCAGCTCATTGTTTTTTATTTTCAGCTGCAACTTTAATGTTTTGGTCCCTGTTTCAAGCAGCATTTTTTGTCAAAGAAGAAGCTCTTGTAAAATCCACTGTACAATTCAGTCCAGCACAAAATGGCAGGCAGACAAAGTTAGTGACTAGTTTGTAAGCCTTTACTCTGCTAGATATTCCAACCAGGAGATGTTGTCAAGAGGAACGACAGGGGTGAATATTGGACTTACATTGGGGGAACAGAAATGCGACTCCAAGTATCATTTAGAACTTCTGACAGCTGTAGAGGATGTCACAGAACATAACCTTAGTGAAAACACGGTGCTGCGAACTGAAAGAACACACTCAATTCAAGCTATGGCGGCGCATCAGTGGTTATTAGGCCAACTGGGTGGAATTTATTGCATGCTAAGTCTATGAAACGACCACAATTTGCTAGGTACTTCTGCCAAAACATGGTGAGATTATAGTGTGGCCTTTATGTCCAGTGGTAATAAGAACATTGTTTTGAACAAGCACTAAAAACAGCAGCATCTCATCGAGCCGTTCAATGGTGCTCATTGTAACCAGGGAAATTAGCAGACATTTTGGCCTTGTTTAAATGTACTCTCCTAGTTGGCCGTTTAGTATTCCATGCATTATCACCACACCAAAGGAACTGGACATTCTTCTGCAAATGTAAAGCATCCTCATTCAAATGTCAAATTTGAATATTTCCGCCTGTGTCTGATGAACAATCTGCTTTATTGCCTCTGTAATCGTCCACTCAGGAGTTGAGAATTTAATTTTTCTACTTTTCTACTGTCTGCTCTTACAAAAGGTCAGGCTGATAGGATTTTTATTTGTTGCACACTGTTCATATGGGAGTGAAGAATGATCCTCTTGATTAGTCTCATAATTCTGTTATCAGCACTCCTAAAGGTTGCATGGAAGCTGCTTTAAACCTGCACTTGTTTGTCTTGATATGAGAGGCGTTATTGCCAAATAACCTTGGACACTGGAAATGCAGTGAGAATTCGAACTAGTAGCAGTGGTAACTTAAAGTTAATAAAAACTGCTCTTGAGTGACCTCTTATCTTAATCAGTCCATTTATGTATATCGCTAACATCTCCACTGACGCTCTCAATGTTTGCATCATATCCCAGACAGGAAGTTTCCAGTGCAGGTTCCTTAAAGGCAAATCTGGCGTCTGTCCCTAGGCCCCAGACCCCCAAAGTCCCAGGTCCACTGTGTGGTTTGTGGTCTTATAGTCAGTTAGACCTCTGTTTAGGAATATGCATCAATGAAGCACAACATTGCTAAATTAGTTTGTATTTAATTACATTACCACACAGCAAACCTGGGAGCATGTATTACTAATAGCAGAGGACTACTGTACATAATGCACAGAAAGGGGGAGGAATGGGGGGGTGAATAGGACACCTTGCAGTTCATTTTTGCCCTGGGGCCCCTCGAATGTTAATCCTGTCATACCTAAAGGTGCTGTTGTGACTCTAATGTTTTTAATTTACATGTTAAACATTGGACATGAAAATTATGTTAATTCATATCCTCATTTTATGCTGATGACAGACAGTTTTACCTCTTCAATCCAAATGTTTTGCTAATTTCTATCAGTTAAATACTGATAAGACAGAAATCAGTCTAGCTCCCATTACTAAAGCTGTTTGACATTATCTCGCATGCCAGGATTCTGAGAAATCACTCAGAATGTCAGTACTCACTTAGACCACTGAAATTACCTTTTTATATCTGCAACTCAGTCTTATTTAATTTCTCTTCTGTTTGTTTAAAATTTATCAGCCAGGGCTTGAGCTGAGACCAGATCTCTTCATTCTTCTGACAAGAACTTCTAGCTGTCCCCACAACAAAGCTAACTGTCTGCCATGCCATGCCCCTAAACTCTGGAATACTTTAGCTCACTGGGTCAAAATGGTTGGACCTGGGGACATTTTGTAATCTTTATTAAAACTTAACTTTAGAACTTGGCCTTGTTATCATTTTAATTTGTGATGTTTATATCATTGTGTGTTGCATTTTTTTTTTCAAAGTGCCATAATTTTAAATATCTACTTTCTGTACAGTTTGTAAAATGTCGAATTTCATTTTACTCTGTGTTCATAGAGGTATAAGTTTAACCGTTGTTGTATTTCGTATGTATTTCATAACAATCCAGGGCTGGTGTCAATGCAGTACACAGTAACACAAAAGCACGGTCTCTCACACTCACAGCCCTCTTCCCAGTGCAGAGCATGGTCTATGGGAAAAACCTGACACAGAGACACACACAAAATACCAACTAGACCTCCCACTCTTGCTCTGACCTTTCAGAACAAGAATTCAGTTGTTTTCGAGGGAAGATGGGGCAGGCAAGTAGAAGAGAGAAATAGAGAGAAATCCAGTTCTTTCATAGGCCAAAAGACAAGTTTGGGAGGCAGGTGAAACAGGAATGATGGTCCTCTAGATTGAAAACCTTTTTGTGAGAGGCTGCCACTACTGAAACTATTGTTCAGGAAGATAGGACAATATGTGAGAGGCCAGTGCAGCTAATTTAGTGTCCAGGTGGCAGGGACATTTCAATGGGCAATAGTGATACACTGTAACAAAAAAAACAAAACAAACATAACTGCTGAGTTAAACATGTATAATGGCAAAGAAAAACTTACTCATTTTCATGTATTCAAAAAGAAAGACGGCCTGGAGGGGAAAATGGTCGTCTTTTCACTTTATTAGATAGAAAATTGGCATGAATGGGAGCTTCCTTACATATAGAGAGGAGACAAAAACAATAACACTATTAATATACTCTAATACAATAGTAATTTATTTACAGAGGTTATCTCAGCCAAAATATTAACCTGCAAAACTGGCCCCTACCCTGCCTCTTAATTGCTCTGACCATTTCACCACTCCTCATGGCTAAACCCAACCAACCAAGCCAGTCAGGGGGCATAGTAGAGTGAGTCTTTGTCCAAAGAATTGTGCGTCCCAGAAATGACAGTTTCTACAAATAAATACAATGCCCCTTCCAAACATAATGTCACGACACTTTTATACTTAACTTGGTTTAACAACTGAATTTTTTTTTAAGAAAAGACATTATTTGAATTTTATTCATTTTGCTAAAGGGATCATTTGAAATCAAAGGATAACTACAGTTCATAAGTGAAAGCCCCTGTAACCAACTTTTTTTTAAAGAAACTTAACTAATTCCAGGGTTCCGGTAGTGACAAAATTGTTCGCCAATGATCTAAACAAATTCACCAAAATTCATCTAAAATTCTGTCCACCTGCTGAAAAAACTACTTCCCCGACAGTGTGTTTCATGGTGTGTTTTTGTGTGTCCGTATGTGTGAACTGTCAGAAAGCATAAAGTAACCATCAGATATAAGTAGTACGTTTCCTATTGTTGCTAATTTATTCGATATAAGGGTGTTTCCTGCAATGTAACTTTGCAAATGAGTGCCCACATCAATCAGTGAATGCCTCCAAACTTGCAAACAAGAGCTCTCCCTCATATTTATAACCTATAACAGCAGATTTGAAAAAAAATAGAAATCTGTGTGCAGTTATTAAGTAAGTTTCCTTCATGACTCATGTTACAAATGAATATTTTAGCAATGAGGAGTTACGTCAGTCAGTTTTTCAATTAGTTTAAGACATTAAAAACAACTCTACAATAAAACATACATGTTTTATTTCATCCAATAAATATCGAACAGTCCATAACTGATGCACAATGAACTGCAGGGAACTGCAGCTAAAGTGACTAATTGTTATGTATTTTTCATCCAACAATAGCAAGATATGAAAATTTATTTCACAAGCACTCTTTATCATCACTGTCACCCTTGGGCAATCCATGAGCAACTTCCAACCAACATTAAACCAACATCACCCTGGTTTCTGTGCTACACAGAGATGCATTTGCCTGTCAGCACCCAATTAGAGCCGGAGGGGGCAAATTAACACGAAAGCCAAGAAACTCCAATTAACACTGACACACTGATTTGGTGGCAGGCTCATCATTGTCTTAAAATTAGAATTAATCAACACGGCAGAGGGTGCCAAGTCGAAGGTCTGGCTACAAAAGTGCTACTGCTTAGGGGAAGCTGAAGTGGGCTGCAGGCTGAAGATTAAGAGGAGTCTCAGTATTTATTCGTATCTCTCCTGTTTATATTTTCTTTTTGCATCGATCGAAAATTAGACACAATACATTTTTCCATTAACTCTACACAGAGGACAATAAGCAGGGTACACAAGTTATAAATGCTATTTGCGGGGAAAAAAAGGATGTTTTCTGCATGGTTCTGCTACGCATAATCTAGCCCTTATATTCACTTGCAAATGATGAGTAAATGAAAATCTCTGTCAAGGACATGCCAGTTTATATGAGCGCATTGTTTATAAGAGAAAGCTGGTTAGAGATGAACTCACTGGATGCCTCTCCAACAAAGCCTTACATTAGCTAAATATAATCTACAACTGTTGATTAGAGTCACTGTAAGAATAGCACCTGAAGGTTAGGCTACTGCACAGGCTGTCTTAATGCTTTCTGGTAAAGCAAGGAGAGAACGGTTGTTAAAAGACCTTTGTGTGGCCATAATCGCGATCCTCATCTTAAATTATTTCAAAGAAAAATATCTGGCTGTTATGCTGGATGGATCACTTTCCTAACCATGCATCCTTCATCCTCTTGTCTCTCCCCTCTTCCTTTATCCGTGTTTCTCATTTTCTCCTAAAATTTCTCATTTGTATTTCTCCCACTCCATTTCCATTCTCCTTGTCTCTTATTTTTCCACCCTCTCTCTATCACTTCTTATTTCAACCTGCCTCTTCCTTCCCATTTCCTTCAACCCTTTTCTCTGTCTGTCCAACTGCCCCGCCATATTTGTCATTCTCTGCCAACCTCTCCCACTCATTCTCTTTTTGTCTGTCATTCGCCGGGCTTGCCCTGCAGTGCTCTTGATGTTGGCAGTGGAACACATTAACACATCAAACTTTGACTCCATTAACGTGCTTGGCCTTGGCATGCTGCCACAGACTCCAGATATCTGATGCTACCTGCCAGGTGGTGCATGAGAAAGTGTAGGATGCAGTGGATAGTGGGGGTTCGGGTTGGTTGAAGACAGACCTTGGCTTTACCAGATAAGCTAAAACAAACATCTAAAGCAGCTACTCTTGAGTCAAGTTCAAATTCTATCTTACTTTCTTTCTTTTTGTTTTGATATCTAGGCAGATAGATTTTATATAATAGACAATATGACTTGTCATATTAACGTTAAAATTATTTCAATGGATCAGTGCATGATATTTTCTTTCTAATGTTGGCTCATCTCTTATACGTTTATTCTTGTTGATTAAAGTTTAAAGTTAAAGATATTGGGCTGTTTGACTGAACTGTGGCCCACTGAACCTCTCAATACACTATATGTTGTTAAGGTTGTGGATATTTTGAGTTTTACTATATGGGATTCAGACAATTTATTTGTTTAGAACTGAGAATGAGCAAATATACTGTAGGTAGCACATTCATGTTGGCAATTCAATACATTTGGTGTGTTGTCCGGTCCTAGTGGGTATAAAAGGCAGGTAGGCACTAGATAGAAACTGTAGAAAACTGGCAAATTAAAAGAAAAACCTGAATACAGTTGAATTAGTAGAGAAACATTATGAATGTAGATTTTTCAATACGGGGCATAAGGGGATCACTAAATGGTTTGCTGAGCATGAAAATGATGCAGATCATGAGCTATGCCCCGAGTCAACAGATGTCAGCCCAATTGAACACCTATTGAAGATACTGGACCAGCGTGTTAGACAGTGCTCTCCACCACCGTCATCAAAACATCAAAGATTTTTTTAGAGAATGGTGTTTTTCTCTTCAGTAGAGTTTTAGAGACTTTGCAGAATCTAAGGAAAGGAGCATAGAAGCTGATTTGGCAGCTTTTGTTGGTCCTTATTAATATAGTTTGGATGGTATTTCTTTCACTTTGTCACCAATCTGCAGATAGTCAGTCAACTGTATAAATCCTCACGCTCAAAGTGGAGCATTTCTTTTGTAACTTGACAGACTACTTTTTGGCCTCAACAGAAAAAATAAGGCTGTAAACCCAAGGCTTCAAACAGCAGCATAAGTACAATAATACACAGTTTCACTGATCAAAGTAGAATTATTTTAGTGGAACACATCAAAAGGGAATAAGTAATATTGATGATGTGTGCCTTTCAGAGGAGCTGAGCTGGCAAACCATAATATTGAAGCAGGCACGAGTTTATGAGCCAACAGCAGGACTTTGTATTCAAGTGAGTTTGAGGAAGAGATAGACAGGCTGATAACAATGCTGGGAATGCTATGAAATTATGAATGTTGGATTTAATGCGGTGCTGCTGTATAGCCTCCGTATGCAGACTGACAATTTAAGTTTGACTGTTTTGAATCTTGGCCAGGACCATAACATCCTTTCTGATATGGGTACGTATTGTCCCATTGTTGCTCATACTACATACCTAGGTATTCTTCTATATTTTCAAACAAAAAAGAAATGTAATATGCACTCTTTTTAGTGTTGTAGAAAAACCAAATCCTTAACTCAAGATTTAATGACTTGCTTTTCAAGAGCACTCAGGTGTCATCAAGTGCCCCTAACCAACATATGTTCATATGTTTATAGTCAAGTGACAAAGTTTTTTTTGTGACTGTAGTAATTATGACAGGAGCGAAGGAGGAAGTAAGGCGACGTTAAGGCGACAAAGGTAGCATTTGGAGGAGACTGCTCTTTGTTCATTGTTTGGTCCTGATGTAGTGTTCTCCATAACTGTTGCAAGTGATGTCATGCAACCCTAGTCTTCCTCTGTGCCGGGCTCCTGTGTTTAGGGTGTACAGAGATCTTAGGGTGTTGAATGGTTTGAGTTAGCAAATGGAAAAATAGAAACTGGATTAAACGAAAATGTTACAAAGCATTACTTTAACTGGATGATAAATTGAAGGCAATAGTGATATAGTCGCATATACTTTTTACTGCTTTATGGTTCACTGGGTTGTCATCTGCAGATTTCCATGAAATATGAAATACAGACAGACAATAGAAAATATCCAAAGAAACAATTAAGAATGTGGGATTTATTAAATGAAAGTGGGAGTAGAGCCCTCTCTGGACATCACTAGTCTCACTATAAGGGGATCTGGTGACTGATTATTTCATCCCATCTGGAACAAATAACTCAATGATTTTTTTTTTTTTTGCCAGCTAGCCTAAGGAAATAAAAAAAAACTGAATCAAAATTATTTACTTTATAATGAGTTAACAATGCACAGATCGACATCTGTTGTTTCACACAATAAGCCCAGCAACTAGCACACTCAGCATCTGGCCATGTAACCGGTGGAGATGCACATCACTGTTTAGATTTGATTAGATGATTGATGATCCCATTGGGTAAATTAGATATTTGTTGTTGTAAAGTAAGAAGATTCATCAGGGGAAAACACAAATATTAAGCACAAATTCCTAAACTGAATATAAATGAATACAGTAAAAAAAAAAAGGTTTGTTTAAGTACGACGTTGTGTCTTAGAAAAAAAAAAAAAGATGGTGAGAAAGCATAAAGCAGGAGCTGCTCTGTCTGCAAATACAAACATATGAAGCCACTTGAAAGGAATTTCTTTTGTGCTGTGGGTGACAGCTATGGTAACTAATTTGCCAAAGAAAATGTATAAATTATAAAATTATAACTGACTTCATCTGATTGTACTCATGCTATCTGGATGGAGAATTAGGGCTAATATTTTCTGCCTTTTAATCAACATTCTTGAAGTGTATACTCAGTTGGGAGTTGGGTCTTCTCTACAACTAGGACCCTGTGCTCCTAGTCTCTTTGGGGCTATTTGGAAGAACCTTATCTCCGCAGTCTTACAAGTTACCTTTCCCCCTACTCCAACAAGCTGCCAGCACTGATGTGACCCAACTGACTACACATCGCTCAAGCTGCTCCTTTACTTATCTTTCCCCTACCCTTTCTCAACCTTTACAAGAAACCGTGGACTTGGAAAAATGTGAAAAACAGATATCCAACTTATTCACTGAACTTATTTCATAAGACACAATGGACCCATTTCTTGGACTTATTCTATTTAATTTCTTAATATAGGATTTGCTAGTGTTGGACCTATTATAATCCCATTATTGGATTATAGCTGCCAACAGCTCTGATTGCAATTCCATCTGTCTCAAAAATGAGGATCCCACTTTGAACTGATTCTCCTAAGGTTTGTTCGTTTTATGTGGTGAGGTTTTTGCAGTTATTGCTCTTTTACTTTTTAGGCATCTTTGAATGGGTCTAGAACTGGTCTTCTTCCTGGTCTTTAAAGACACAGAATGTGAGACTGAGCTATACAAATAAACATGACTTGACATGATAAACTAGGATGCATTTAGATAATTGTCAATGATGTAATCATTTTACATAGCTGGCTTCTGGAAGTGACAATGTTGGTTAACTATGGGATGCTCCTCTTTCTTAGCAGACCAAAAAATGTATCCAGATTATTCCGTATGGTATAAAAATTTAATAAGTTGCAAGGTAATGCTTGTCTTGAAGCCAACCTTGTGCCTATGAACACGGCATAGCAGTGCCAGTATGTCAAAGTGTACTGGAAGACTCCTTCACACACATTGGTTAAATAATCGTTACAAAAGGGCTTGGCAACTGAGGAAAAAAACCCTCCCCTCCCTCTTTTTGCTACAATTTTTTATCAACGGTGACTGCTCTAAATACAGTATATTCAGTGTGGGCTCTTTGACCATTGCAAAGTTTACATTTGGCTGTTGGTGTGATCCAAGAATGAACACTTTTTCAACTATGGCACTTACTTTGAGTCTGCATAAGAGCGTTAGTACCTGTTAAAAAAAAAACAATTATGTGTGTAAATACCTATAATATTATGTTAATCCTTCCCAAACAACAAATGCCAGATGATCCCAAGCTATTCCCCTTTGAAGAGCTAACCTGCCTCTTGAGAAAGGAGGGGTTTTTTCATTTTGGCTGAACTCATACTGGCCTGACTCCTTCAGGTAAGCTGTTTGAATTTGCCAGCTGCCAGATCGTCCCCTGTGGGCCGAAATAAATATTCTGAGGCGTTTAATGTTGCCTTGTGGGAAAGCAGCCTTTCTCCCCACTGACTCTGGGCTTTGTAGTTAACCCTAACACCACACAGCTATACCAGACAACATGACTCATACATTATAGCCTCACTTCTACCCTTTCAATCAATTCCTTATACATAGGTGGCATTATTTTATGGTTTTATTGTGGCACCTGCACAGTCTGTATTGACTGTGGTCCAGCAGCAGCAGCACCCTTTGGTTTTCCATCTGAGTATGAAACAAGTAAGGTTTGTTTGTGTTGTAGAACACCATGCAGGGAGCAGCATGTAACCCTGCCAACACCTTCTAAAAATGAATCAGTACCAAATTCTGTTTGGATGCCAGAGTGGCATGCACCTACCAAAGCAAAACGCGAAACATAATCGAAACAGGCAACTGCTGGGAACAAGTGGGAGAAAAACACATCTCAAAAGGATACCTTGATATTTTGATAGTCAAAGGTATAGATAGATGGCGCAGTCGTCAAATATGATATGCTATTAGCCACTCCTCCTCAAAGGGTATGATAAGTTTATGTTATTTGGATATACCAGTTATATCAAACATTTGACATTGTAGGTGTCACTTTTTCATGTGGACAATCATATTTCTGTAAATTTAATACAAAAAAGGTTATCCAAGACTGTGAAATTACAAATATCAAACATTCCTTTTAACCTCTACCCAGTTAGGTAGAAGTTAACCTCTACCCTCTACCAAATTAGGTAAAGGGTAGCACTCTTTGCATGTAAACCATTTCACACAGGTTTAAGAAAAAACACCATTATTTTAAGAATTTTGCCTTCCATTGTCTTCTTTACAAGGCAGTGTTTTTAAGGTGACATTAATCAACAATAGTGTACAAAAAGTCAGAGGGCAGGTGGTTTCAGTGTCTTGCTGTCAAACTCTTGGCTTTTACACGCGCTTACGTGGGATTAAGGAGCAGGGGAGCCCCAGTAACAAACAGGGAGTCGGTGTTTTGCTCAAGGGCACTTTGATGGCATACATAGATATTATTACTGTACACCGTCGCAGAGATGCCTCACATCATCTTTCTTTGCCCTCTTCTGCCTCGGATTCTCTCTCTCTAATCATATTTTACAGACCCAGTCTTAAGCAAGTTTCCCTGCATCTCTGTGGATCATCTGACTTTCTTTTTGATCAGCTACAGGCCTCCAAAGCACCTTCTCATTTGTTTATTAGTTCCTCAGTATGTATAAAGCAGCACCATACCTCAGGGTTATTTTGCCAGACTGTTTGTTTTCGTAGGATTACTAGTCATACTTGTTGACATCTTGTTATGAATTTTCTGCCTGTCCAGCATTTCCCCTGAGTATGTTTGCTTGATTCTATGTGCATGCCTACCTGTTACTGACTGAAACCCTGACCACTGACAAACTGTTTTTAATTCTATCTGCCATGTTCAGAGTCTGCTTTTGGTTACAAACTCTGTCATTTACCATTCCAATATGCTGATGGTTGCGTGGATCAACCTAGTGCTAACATGATACTGCCTTTTACACCTTGGCCCCTCCCAGCCCAGTTTTCCTCAGCAGTATGTCTTTGGCTGCTAGTGGCTATATGAAGTAGTCAGCTTTAGTAGAGGTCACTGTTAATTTAATACTTGGTGTAAATTCTTCACACAATGTGTATTTCAAAGCCAGTTTCCACATGGTCCAAACATGAGACAAATGGAAACCCTCTTTAAAAGATTGCTTTCTTTCTCAAAGACATAACAAGTAATTTGGAGATTAGCCTGTTGGTGAGTCCAACCAAAAATAAGATTAATTTACATGTGCCATTAAACACTATCGAATAGTTGATCAATGGCATGTAATGTTAGAAATAAGAAACCTGTTTTCAATACAATAAAAATTACCTACAGTAAATTCAAGGATGTGTGAGAACCTATGCAGCTGCAAATTTTGCCCAAAGGAAGTGCTGGCAAATGATTACAAGAGTGAGAATGAAAGCGTTTCAGACTACAAAGGCCATTTTCATTGCCTGTTTGAATTGCATGGGTGATTTGTTTGAATGTCTGTCAGCTGAGTGAACAACTTTGTTATCTAAAAAATTATAATTCATTTCAATGTGCTTAAGAATGATTGGCCTTGGTTGCTCTTCTTCTCATCACTCTCTACTCTTTCACTCTCCAATCCATTTTTATATGTGCCTCTTACTTTTTCAGTTTCCTTTATTTGTGTTACAACAACTCAGTCGTTTGTTTGATCTATTTCAGTCTCTCTTTCAATTGCCTTTTCTCTCCTCTGTCTCTACTGTGCAGTCCTTTTGTTTCTCAGTTTCACTGCTATTGTTCTGCAAGACCTTTCTCTTTAATCCACACATTTTCAGTCTCTCAATATATTTGTCTCCTTTCTTCACCAGGATTCCCACTGATAGAATATATATAGCATAAGTGTGAGAGTATACTATATGTCTGTTTATATACCAAGAGGGAGTGAAGATATTTTTCTTCTTATAGGAAAATATTTTGCTTTCTGCTCTTTTTCAGAATCAAATCAACCTAATGCTCAGTAATCCCTGAACCATTCCTCTCTCTCTCTCTCTCTCTCTCTCTCTCTCTCTTGCTTTCACATGCATACACAGACACAAACATACACACATGCACTTTTCTGAAACCCTACACCTGGTCCCTCTATCTGCCTTGTTACTGTCTCCTCAATAATTCACCGCTCCCAAGACTTTGGAAACATCTTTTATTCATGCACTGGAGGAATGTTCAACTCCTGATATCAGTGCACAAGCACATGCACACACACACACACACACACACACACACACACACACACACACACACACACACACACACACACACACACACACACACACACACACACACGCACACACACGTACACACAAGCACACACACAGGCAGACCAACCACAGTCAACTAATCTTGCATTTAAAGAACTAACATCATCTTTTCCCCTTGTTATGTTAGCAGCTTGCCACCTCCATTGTTTGACAAATCAATCGATGAGTAAATGTGCTGCTGGCCTCCCCTTCTTTTACCTACTGTATGAGGATTCTCAGCCATCTGATATATAGATGCATAATGTGAAACTCAGCTGTACTCAAAACTCAACAAAGTTGCTTTATACACAAAGTTGTTAAGATTACATGCGTCCTTAAAGTCAGATATCTAATTAATTTCAACGGAATCATATGAGTTACAGTGAGATGTGAATTGTGATATTAACTGGATTTATCAACCCACTGTAACTGTGGTTGTGCATTACCCATTACCCGGGACTATACTGTAGGTTAAGACGTTTCTGTCTGTGTTCTTTTGAAGATCATTCCAAGTTTATCTTACACTTCATCCACATATGGAATGACTATTGCTATTGCTACTATACCTATTTTTGCCTAATTTGAAATGCCCTTCTAGGGAACATGTTGAAAAATGGAGGACCTAAAGTGCAGCTTAAACAGGCTGAATCAAGTTAAGTCGAATCGTCCCCCACTTGTGTTGTATTGGGTTGTGGGAGTCAATAAGCAAATACTGATTACTGTGAGTGAATGAGAGAGAGGCTAAGACAGGCACAACCACACTCACAGGTACATATTTGTCCAGACCGAGGTTCACACATTTGCACACACGAATGCACATATTATGATATGTGTGTTGACGTACACTCAGAGAGATGGGCACTCCCTTGTGGTCTCATGATCAGGGACAGGTGAGGTTGCAGACACACATTCTGGTGGCATTTTTGCAATTAAAGTGGGCCCTGTGGCTATCTTTCCACTGAGTGCACAAGCCAAATATCAGGGCATGGAGCAGTGCTGCTTTGCTCCCCTAGTGGAACTAATTAGATGTTCCCAAAGGACAGCCCTGTCATCACATTGTTCTGCCCACAATACAGCCTCAGTGGCTCTGCGAGGGAAGCAGTGGGCCAAAATAACCCAGCGAATAACTAAATTATACAAAGTACCTCATTCCAAAACTCTGCAATTTAAAAGAAGACTGGGACACAACAGTCAATATTTCTAAACCACACGTTCTACTAAATATGAGAATGTAATGGTAATGCCATACCTTTTAAAGAGACAACACAACAATGCTCCCAAATAGTCTTAAAAAAAATAATTTCTTCTTTACCATTAGTCCGAGCACTATGAAAATGCTGGTGACCATTGACTTCAAGCTTATTCCATAATACTTTCTATAGAAAGCACAAGTTCCACTCTCCTTACGTGAATCGCACTCTGTTCCAAGTACTTTTGCATGAAGGGTTTCTGTCACTGATCTCTCTGAAAGGCTAAAGTCTGATACTAATGTGAGTATTCTGCTCATATCATACTGTAAGGTTATTGGGTTTCTGTCGCTATACCTGCTAATTTGATTCTGAAACACCAGTAAATATGTTATCACCACATTTACGGCTGCCGGGATTGTTAAAAAAAATGTGTTATAATTATGTTAAAGTGCTGTTTGCACATTTTTTTTGTACGTCTTGTTATATAATCAACTGTTGCGAATGAATTGTGTCTGTTCGCCATAGCACAAGGTAAAACTCATGGCATGAGCAGATAGAATGAATAACGTTACAGTGAGCCCCTTGGGGCAGTTAGTTCATGACATTAGAGACACAGTTCACAACTATTGCAAAGAGCGAAAACACAGGCAAATAGAGAGAGAAATTGAAAAAGTACAAATTTCATGACATAAACCCTGCATTCAGAAGTGTATTGCAAATAACAAAACAAATGTAAAAAAACAGTCACTTTGACAACACATACCATGCATTTAGAAATACACATGAAATGCAATAATTGCTATAATTTGCTCTCAATGCAAATTATTTGAGCTACACAAAAGCAAATGTTCCTCATCCCAGAACTCAATGTTTTGATTTTTTTCCCCAAACTATTTATCAGCTAATCTTATCTATGAATTCTAATGAGGTACTAATCTATTATTAAGATATGAAGGCTGATTAACCACGATATTATAGATGATGAACTATTCATTAATTCCACATGAACTCATTAATTCGTCATGAACTCTGTGTTTACTAAGGTCTTATAAGCAGTTCATTATTATAAGTGTTTCTCATTAGTCTAGCATAATTGGATGCTCCTCGACAACATTCATGCAATGACTCCTATGTTGGCTGAAACACAGAAGCATTTCAAATTGAGAGTGCACACAATGGACCCATTATACCCAGAGAGAATGTTATTTGTAAAGTGAGGAGAGGAATTTGTGCTCTTAAAGTGATGTATAGGCTCCGACCTATTGTTAGAGTCATTTCCTCATTATATTTTCACAAAACAACCTTGTGCTTCATCACCTCATTCATAGTAGTGTGCAATTTCGATTTTTTTGGCTTCAAACAACAAAGAGCCACTGAGATGAATGGGATGCTAAGAGACACTGGCTGCGTGTTCCAGCTGTGACTGCAGCTGATGTTTTAATGAAAGTGAATGTACCAGCTCGCTGTCTTTAGAGTTGCCGCGAACCTTGGCCGGAGCAGCCAGTGACCACAGGAGATCTGATCTTCCACAAATGAATCAGCAGGCTGAAAGTAAAGGACAGACGGGCGTTCACCTCGGCAATCATTCTGATCGCATACATCAGGGGACCAGCTGGAATCAAACAACCTGAATGAAGGGTCATTGCAGCGACAAATGGCACATTAGAAGGCATATAATACCACCAAATGGAGTACTAAACACAACTCAGTGGCTAGTAAACAACTGAAGAGTTAAGGGTTCATTTCAATCTACTGCTGGCATGACATACTCAATGCTGTACAGCAATATGCAAATAAGCTAATACTCTAACATATATATTAGCATATATGTAACAATACTTCAATAGAGTTTCAGTACAGTGGCAATTGCAGTGGCAATTGCAAAAGCCAAACTAGTATGTATCAAATAAGTATATATACATATATATATATATATATATATATATATATATATATATATATATATATATATATATATGGCTACCCTCAACCATTTACATTAAATTCTTAGAACAGACTGTTTTATCATGACCAGGTTTGATGTATGTGCACTCAGCATATCTAAGGATCAATAAAAAAGATAGGAACTTAATGATAATGATGGAACGACACAGGGAAGACAGTCCTAATACTTGAATGTCTTGCTAGACCATCAGGACAAAAACAGAAAAATGCCTACGAACATACTGATTAAATCATTTCAAGAATGAGGCCTGAAAATCTTCAAATACACTCTGCAGTCATGCAAAACGAAAATCAACAAAAAACAATTGAGATGGAAATATAATTTATAAGGAAAAATAAATTGTTGTATGTCAGATGGTTGGATACTGTTACCAATTCAGAGTCAAGTTTTATACATACCAGTCGGTAATGATATGTAGTACCTGAATTAAATCAGCTTCCAACAGCAGCTCATCTTGGCTAGTCACCTTTCTCTGCCTACTCAGGGCTTCTATACATTACAAAGCAAACCACACACTGACACAGTCACAATGAAATTAATTACAGCTTTAATCCATTGTAGACAAATTGACTGTATATCTTGTTTGACTTGCAGTGACATATTTTAACTTTCATTTAACAGTGTGGGTTCTGACAATATGGATTTCCTTCAGGGCTTTGACTGAGTGACGGTGTTTAGTATTACTGGCACGTGACCCGTATACTGAAAACTCAAACTTGGCTCAGCTTGACAGAGCAGTGCTGCTGTTCAGTGATGCATTCAGGTACTGAAAACTAGTATACTCAATGCTCATCTCATTACAGTCTGCAGATTCTTGGCCTGTAGTGGGAACTGGCTGATTGCATTAATTTCAGGACTTACATGACTTGGTCATTTATTAAAAATTTAAAAATGTACCAGTCGTTACCTAAATGAGCAAGGAGTCACTAATACTATTGTGCCAATGCATGTTTACATAAATGTTGATATGAACACATGCTGCTCCATAGGGGCAGTTTAGAGATTGTGGTGGAGTGCAAGATGAATCTGGAAACATTCTCGTTGTCTAGTGTGACCAAAGTATAAGTAAAGTATATAGTAAATAGTTGGCTGGCATGTCTTTCCTTAAGTATATATATTTTCTTCCCCATAAATTGTACCAAGATTGCTGTTGAGTGGAAAAGCAGTAAACCAGAGCTTATGTTTATGTTGTGGTGATCCGGTTGGGGATAGTACATATATTACTAACCACTTAACTACTATTGATGTGACTCCTTTTTTCTCTCCTAATAAACTAGTAAACCAGCTTATTTTGTAGTATCTAGGCCTGGTGCCATTCGCCCCAACCAAAGAGCTTGGTCAAATGTGTATTTGTGACAGCCAAATGTCACTGAAAACATTTAATTTCAGTGGAATTGCCACAATCATTGGATTGGCTCACAGCGGTAAAAAAAAATCTGATTGGCATTTGCACAGTTCTGTGAACTATGGTGGGCGCAAATTCTCACCATTGACAAATTGCAAACCGTCAGGAAAGTGCTGACCTTTGAGAGAGAGGACTGGAGACACCAATTTAGCTGATGTTCAGACCAAACACTGGCCTGCATTAAAACAATGCAATGCTGTGTTGGTAGGGTTGTGTAGCTTGAGGTACTACTGAGATGATGAAATCTGGTGCATGAAGCCCCGTTTGAGAAACAGATCCATGGGTCTGAAGGTTTATAAGATGCCCAAACATTGCATGAAAATTTATAATACTATGAGACATGGTTTTACTCCAAGTGGACATGGTTAAACTACAAAATTATCACAGCGGTAAGTACTGGATGTGGTATCAATGTCAAACAACATACACCAGACTTCAGAGGAAAAAATTAAATTTCATAGTTAATGATACGTGTTTGCCCGAAAATCTAATGGGGTCTTCCCTGGCCCCTGCTCCATCCGTCCAACACGTTTGGTACAAATCGGTTCGACTTTTTGTGTAAAACTATTCTATCTTTAGTATTGATGATCATAGACTGTAGAAATACTTTGTTCACCTTACAAATGAATTATCTATCTCATGTCAGTCGGCTGGAGAACCTGGGTGGGTTCACAATTGAGGAAGGGGCTTGGGCTCTGACTCCGGGATATAGTGGGCCATGTCTATCAGGGGAGAAGGGGCTCTAGCCTGGGAGCAATGAAACCTACCGGGCACAAGGCTACTCAAACTGAATGCCGGCACCTGGTGGTGGAGGAGGTTTGTCACCACGAAGAAGCAGCCATTTGTGCCAAGGCAATATCCCAAGCCAAGCAAGGCTGCTGGATGAGGTGAGATGTCATTGAGAGGACGAAAATCACATGGAGCAAATTAGGTTGAGCTTTATCATCAGAGCCACATACGATGTCTTGCCCTGCCTCACAAACCTAAATCTTTGGCTGGGAGACGATCCAGCTCATCCCCTGTCTGTAGTTCCAGCAAACCTCAAGCACATCTTGGTTGGTTGTAAGACCAGCCTTTAACAAGGCACATATACCTGCGACACAAACAAGTGCAGAGGTGCCTGGCAGCTAAACTTGAGTGCAAGAGAATAACCACCAACGCCATGTCATTCAATGCCCAGACAACTTTCCCACCTAACTAAGTAACAACCTCACTTCCTGACTCATGTCCACTGAACGTAGCCAGGCACTGGGAAATGTGGGTTGATCTAGGCCAGAGACGCGTCTTCTCACTGAATTGTCGGTGTATCTTCATCAGTGAGCTGCTGGTCCCCTGGGTGGATGCTGTGGATGAGGCAATGAATGAAAAAGACTGCAATATGCCAACCTGGCAGCGAGGCTGGAATGTAAAAATGCATCCAGTGGAGGTGGGTTGCAGGGGCTTTGTAGGAGTCAGAGGGCAGGCCCATGGGAGGGCAATCAAAGCACTTGCCAATGCCGTCGCAAGGAGCGGTCACTGGCTATGGCTGAAAAGAATAGATACTGTCTGGGCTACCATGTGACCACCTAGAGGCTAACCATGAGACACACACCAACGTCTGATCAACCTGTAGTGGGCTGGCCTCGGTTGAGGGTGTCTTATGACAAAAGGCCAAAACACCCAGTCATGTTGAGGCACACAACTGAAAATGTGTCATAATGGTAGCAACATCATTCAAGTCAATTCTAGTGTAGTAACCTCAGGAATTGTAACACTCAGTCCTATTAATCAATATATTTGGAAGGTGTCAGATAAGTTTGAGGTAACAGATGAAAGCAGGTATGTGATGGTGTTGATGTTTAAAGCTACCGTGTGTAGTACCACCATGAGGTTATATGATTGGCCATTAAGTGGTTTGCCAGATAACTTCGTACTATGGTCCAATAAAAATTGAGCCAGGTTCAACTATTTGCCGGACGGCAAGGTGACCTCATTCAAATAAATGAGGGGGCTGCACCTTTTCACATTAGGCTAAAGTCAGTATTAATTCGGCTTTAGCTCTTGGTATAATTTTGAAATATGACGACCACTATTTAACCATATTTCCATCATCACCTATTTTACAAGGATGTTTGAATACATTTCACTGTGCCACTTTATGGTGTTACCAGAAACTAAGGCTTTTTGGTGTGGTGTAACAATGTCAGACCACTTCTGCCTTTGCTGATAAAACAGATGGGTACAATACACAAAACCAAAGTGTTCAAAGAAGCATAAACATAGGACATATTAATTGTTTGAACAAATGACCTTTTCTGAGTTTTTCTGGTTAGGCCATTGTCCTAAATTCAGGACAAAGGAGAAAAACACATTACATTCCAGTTCAATAATTTACATGTGATGAACCTGTGATAAAGCACTTGTTAGAGAAACCTATTTCACTCTCAGAACAAAATTTTGAAACATACCATGTAAATACATAAATTCCAGGGAAGGAAAACAAAGCACAAGACAAAGTGTACCTTATCCTGCACACACACGCCATATGTGAAAGGAAAAACACGTATTTCATGACATACTTTACAGACACAATTACTTAACACTCAACCAGTCCTAAGTACATTGCTTCTCAACAGAGTAATTAGTTCACTAATATGACACCATACTAAACTACAACATAGTTATCTACTCACTGTGCAGATAAAGCGGATGTAAGAACTCATCATTCCTGTGTAAACACCTAGTAGAAGATGGTAATTTAGTACCCTTTAACCCCTCAAAAGTGGAAATCTTCCTGAGCAATAATTAATTGAGGTTTCTATTGGAGGCATGTGCTTGATATGATGAATGAGACTGTTTATGAATGGAGCATCAAGGCATATTACCCAGTGGACCTTTTTTACAACAGATGTTTTGACTTGTCTTAGCAGGAAAACAGAGCTGCAATTAATAACATTAATGATGGCTCCCTCCCATTTAAGTGGTTTAAGTTCCCCAGTAAGCTGCACAGTGATACAGCACGCACAACAACAGGGTCGTGAAACCAGAACCTAAATTAGATGCAGCTATTATTATTATTAATTACATCTGTATTTGTCCTGCTGTGTAAATCTCTGCTGTGAAAAAGGCATATAGTGAAAGCAATGAATTTCAGAACAATATGATTTCAACACTTAAATATGACACAAAGTAACTTAAAATACCTTACCCTAAGGTAAAGTAATATCTGATTAAGTTAATGAGAGATTCACTGGGTGGTCTATGTCTCGGAGGTGTGAACAAAACAGGCCTAGCAATTTTTTGTCCAACCGCAAAACAAATAGCACAGCAATCGACAGGGGCTAAAGCTTGAAAATGAAAGTGGTGAGACAAAGGCCAAGGTATCTTCATTGAAACCAAGGTATTTTGAGGTTTATTGCTGGTCTCCATTGGTTGTGCTGTTCTGAGAGTCACTGTGATGTACTATCAGTAGATTTTGGGGGGAAAAAAAGTAAATAATAATTTTGTTGATAAGGTCTTGGTTTAAATACAAGAACTGACAACACTTTTTACCCACTCTTGCACCACTTTTGCATACATCTGAAAAGCTTTTTCTTTTTTCTTTTTTTTACCAAGGGTCAGGAGCCTTTTTTCCCTTACATGGCATCTAATTACAAATTACATAACATTTAAAGTAATCTGAATTATTCGAGTAATCTATCATGAATATTGTTTCACATCTTCCCTTGCTGTACAATGACTCTGATGTGATGATACACAAATGGACAGGTGCTTGTATCCAACATGCAAATTAAGGGAAAGCAAGAGTATTCTACCACGCAGAGCTTGAATGTGCTACACTACCCTGCAGACAAATGGGTGCATCTGTGCTGAAGTGACAGCAATTGTGTGAGTAAGTGTGTGTATGCATGCGTGTGTTTGCATGTCTGTGTGTGTGTGTTTGTTTTTTGTGGAGTTTTTTTTTTTTGCATTAAAGACCATGTTGATGTGTGTATTTTGTTCAGACATGGCACCTGTACGTGTGTACACATACCCACCAGTTTTTATCCGTGAAGTAATTTTTTTTTTCTCATGGCGTTATTTAAGAAAAAGTACTTCCACATCTATTCATGTGTGAATGTTTGTAAATCATGGTGAGTGAATGTGTGTATGGGTTTGCGTGTATGGCTCCCCTTTAGCCAGCTGTTAGGGGGGCTGGTAGCACAGTGTAGCACAACATAGAAAAAGGCAGGTTGCAACAGAAGGTATCTACGGTACACTGGTCATTTGGTGCTGCACTGTTCATCAGTTGCAACAATCTGCTACCTGCAGAGCAAGAGGCAGAAAGATAGAGATATGTAGGTACAAAAAAAGTAAAAACGGTTTATGAGTTAAACGTGGGAGGAGAAAAAAGGGGGTAGGAGTAGAAATAAAGTCCCAAGCAGTAATTTTTTGAGCAATTAAATTACGTCTATATTCATGATTGTTTAACCTACAGACAAAAAATATTCATTTGGGGTTTCTCATCTGATCATAGCTGAAAATGTACTGTATGTACTAATAGTCAATACAGGAGGCATAACGGGTTCCGGCAATTATTTTTGCATGTTACTAGCAGAGCTAAATGCAAAAGACACTAAAAAAAGACGACAGACATTGTGACGGTGAAAACTCTTCACGAGCAAAATGCATTGTACTGCATAGGTGACAGGTATGGGAGTGTGATCCCAGCTGCTATCAGATGCTTGGTATATATGGCTCACTAAAAATGGCGATATGTAGGGACAATACCAACATAAAACAAGGGCATGACAATGGAAAAAATGAAATGTTAAGAGCACAACTGGGAAAAGAGGACCAGTGAGACAGGATTAGAGAGGACAGAGGAGGGAAATACATAGTGGACGGTTGCATGATCAGTCCTAATGGTTTCAGTACCCAAGCTAAAGAGCAATTATTAAAAGAGGCAGCACTGAGGGGAGGTTCTCAGAATATATATTTACTCTTGAGTAATTACATAAGATCATTATCCAATAAGGAAAAACAAGAATGAAATACTATGTAGAACCCAGTATAATAAATGTACATGTATTCTTTTTCAGGTTCTCAATTTATTGAAGTTCAATTTGAACTGTCCACTCAACTCCATAGCAGGTGGCTTAAAATCTATGCAATCTTTAACTGAAATGAAATCAAAATTATACAACACTAATTATTTGAGCATATTATGAAGTATATTAGGAAAGTCGTATTAGGAGCATGGCAAAAATGCAACTACAAATGCAAATCCAAGAAAAGTATTGAAATATATTTGTTGAAATTTACTTAAGTCAGAAATTTACAAGAAATACCATGACATTAGTAAAATCTCTACTAAAGAACTCATGGAACCAAATTTACATGAACATGTAAATGAAAATACAAAGAGCTCAGCAGGTGCAGATCAGTGGCAAAATGCAAGATCAGATCAACTATCTTGGCACAGAAATCAAAATATAATGTTGTAGAGTGATTTACAGTAATGCTTTAGAGGAAATTAAGGAAATAGATATGCAATTATACTAATCAATTTACAAAATAAAAAGATTGCTTGTTACAAAATACAAGCCACTGCTCAGTAAATAAACTGAGTGAAACCGCAACACTCTTAGTGCATTAGGAGGCCAGTAAATAGTGAGTAATAGTAATTATACATCCTGTACTGTAGAGATGAAGATTTGCTTCCTGACAATGTACTGAAACCTTTAAGTCAATTTTAATGAAATATGTGCATTTCACAAATCATGCAGTTTTCCGAATTGAGTTTGGTTTGCTAAGTGTAACAGGAAATGTTGAGAGCATATGTGACAAGCACCCATACTCACATTGGAACAGGCTAAGATTTTGTTACAGATTGAAACATTGAAAAGAAAGCAGATAATAAAAAAAATCTTTATTCCACTTGTTTATGTTCCAAAAAACTGGATTATGCTATCACTTGGAAGGCTTAAATTGTGCAGTCTTCAAGCTTGCCAAAGCACCAGCATGCTGCACCAGCATGCTTTATGAAAACACGCCCCCCTTGAGGAAATCATATGAAAATCGAGAGTATTGAGTTCTTTCGCTTGAAAGAAACCATGGTTTATTTTGCTCAAAGCATAAAACACAAAACCTCCAAGAGAGTTTTTTTTTTTTCTGGAAAAACCTTCCTAACACCCAGTTTTAAGCTTCTGTGAAATGGTCATTATTTAAATGATCATGTTAAATCAGATGGATCTGCAAAAAAAAGACAATTCTTCATATGGAATTTTTTTTTTTCAAGTTTTTTGTAAATGCTAATCAAGTGAAAGTTACAGTACCTTCAAAGCTGGAGAAAAGAGAGACAGAGTCAGCCTCCATGTGGGAGGAGAGAAAGCAAAGCAGAAGCTGGGATCACTGCAAAGAGAGAGAGAGAGTATCATGCATGCCTGTATGTTGACAGATCTAATTCAATTAACCAGCAGGACTTGTGACTGAGAGGCAAGCATTGTCACATCACGCTTCATGTTTGGATGCGCAGTTATATAATGCTCAGCTAAGACTGTAACGGTATACTGTTACCGTGTAAGCTTGTGGAAGGGCGGGAATCTGGAGCTCAGTCTTACTGAGTTGGAAATTTAACTGAAAACATACCAGGTTTTGCAGATACTGTATGTGTGTCTGATCACAGGAGACCAGTCTGGATTGTCGTCCTTGAAGTATTGCACTGGTCTGAAATGTTTTATGCTCTCTCGCTAAGTATCCTTCTCTCATTCTCTCACACACATAGTGTGATACATACAGCCCCCTGTTTACAGTCACAGTAAAATCCTTTTCCCCCTTTATTTACACCAGAAAAGACCTGCTGTCCTTTTACATCACTGCTGCTCCTCGCAATCAGGTGCAGATATTCCCCTCTGGGACCTGACTGCTACAGCCCTGTCTTCTCCCGTTTGGCCACAGAGTTCCAGTGCCCATAAAGGCGATCTAGTGTTTTTGCATAAGGGCACCTTGACAGCAGCATTGGTCATGGAAAGTGTGTCTCTAATCTAGGGATTTAAACTAGCGACCTCATGGTAACGGATCAGTTTCTTTACAGGCCTCCATCATCAAGTCAGGCTCATAAAGATTCACAGTTTTATTCTCTATGCTCATACATTAAAATGCAGAATTCCTAACAGTTCTTTTTTGCAATTCCAATTTGCAGCCATCAACACTCCTATAAAACCCACTCAGGTCTCTGAGTAATTAAGTAAGAACAGAGACAACAGGATAACAAAAAATTATGTTTTACCTCTCCCAATTACCTGTCACATAATGCAAGTGGATATACAATGTATAATGTGTATGATAACAAAATTACTTCTCTCATTGACACTGGAAGGCTCTTTTCAAATTCCTCAGCTGAAAGTGCAGAGTTTCTCTGCGCTCACCTAAAATGTGGGTTTAAGTTGTGTGACGGTATTTTGGTAGCCAATCCTGGTCCAAGTGTCACATGGAAATTTGAGAGCTACATTGCACATACATTGAGAATCATCTTTCGGTGATGTGTGAGATGTGTGAGCGTTTTATGTAGTAGTTAAACTTTTGAAATGAAAAATAATTGCACATGCTGGATTTTTCAGTGAGGGAGAAGGCATCGGTTTCAACATTTCCAATTGTCCTTTTTATGGAAAAATCATATCAGACATAAATTATTATTCAAGGCAGAGTATTTTTACATATCTTCGAACATGCCAAGGGGGATCCTTAAGACTTAATTAGAGGCAGATTTGTTTAAAGGAGCAGGGCAGTTTAAACTGATTTCTAATTTGGTTTTATGTCCCCACCCAAAAACATTTGTGTTGAAGTAAGACGCTGTGTGTCACAGTTTAGAGTAGACAAGGTCCAAACAAGAGAACAAGACAGGCAAACAAAACTGAACTCTGTTTGGTATATGGTTAAGCCTAATTATAGCAGCCTCATATATGTTTGGATATTTAATTAAATGAGGAAATATTGAAGCTGGCTGCCCCCTCCTGCCCAGGTTAAGAATAAATATGCGGCACACCTGCCAGCATTGATTTTGTGTTTCGCAAAACCATTGAAACTGTTCCAAATGGTGCAACAGAATTCAGACTGTAGTTTCAGCATTCAGTCACACTCCTCCTGCATGCAAGGCTCTGTTGTTAACAGCTAACTATTTGTGGCTCAGTGTTGGCCAACGTGTGTGTATTTGGTTTAACAGACGGTCTGTGCTTAACATTGAAAGGTGTGTGTGTGAGACCACGCTTGTATCTGTGCTACACAGGGACAGAAAATGTCACAAACAATTTGTGCGAATATAAAAGCAAACACACACATCACAAACAAGGACAAAATGGGATATGACATGAAAATCAGTGGTAGCATGCAAACTTCAGTCCTTGGAACACATTCATTTTCAGTCTGTGCTGCTCACTTTTCATGGATCTAGCCATTTAGCAGTTCATTTGGGAAGCTCATAAAGCCCAAATGAGACCCATTATTTGGATTTCAGGTCCGCTTAGTCAGCAGGAAATGTTCCTTTCCTGACGACCTGACAGAGTCTATATCTGTGTGTGTGTTTGTGCGTGTGCGTGTGTGTGTGTGGGTGAACAACATGGTGATGGAGCCATGTGGATTTTTTTTCTCTGAACCTTGATTTGTCCCTGCATTTTGCTGAGTCTGTATGTATGTTTTTTACCATCGCAGTGCTTCACACACATACATTTTATAGTCTTCAGAGAGCTGCCCATATAACTTCATTTTTCAACTGTTGGCAACTATAGCTCCTTTTGAGTCGTCAATGGTGCAACGCCTCGCTCAGAGACTTTTTCATCCTTGTTACCTACACAGATTTGGCAAAATTACCCCAGACAGAAAAGATTCTCAAATTGGCTTATTTCCACCGAAAACCCAGCTTCTATGGTTTATACTTGATTTACAGTCTAGCAGAGGGTTTAGATGCACTTAAACAGGTGTTGAAATCTACTAAAACATGTGGCGCACTGTGCTTTGGAGAGTGGTCACTTAAAGCACTAGATGCAAGTGCAGCTTACTGTTTATCAAGTTCAGCTGTTTGGTGTGTGTTCCATGGTGCCATGTACGAGGTGTAAAATATATACTGTATATTTCTATTAGGTGCATACACAGAATGCAGGTCTTCAGGAAAACAAGCAGAAAACTCAGGGGGAAAAAAGCGGCATTGATTGTAAAAATAAAAATAAAAATCATCTTGACTCCATGGTTGCTAGTGGTTTACTTTGCTGTGATTTCCACAAATTAAAAAAGTGTCATGAGCTTTCCTGTTGAACTGCACCGCAACATTCAGAATGTACTCAGACTCACATTTTGTGCAATGTTTATAAAGTTAAACGGTGCCACCTGAGTTCAAATTAAAGCAAAATTAAGAATAAGCATGCTCCATGTGCATGTACGCCTACTCATCCTTGAGTGAGAATTGGGAGTCTTGTCAGCATTATTTTGAAGGACAGCACAGCCGAGATAAAAGATATTGCAAATATGGCGAAGGAATAAAAAAGGCTTCTTGAATCTGCTCATCAGTACTGGTGACTGAGAGAATAATTTGTAGTTATGACACATTTTCTCCCATCATCGCTGCTGAAGTTTGGCTCGAAAATGTCGAGTGGCCTTGTCCAATTAAAGAGCAGTCTTCTACATTCTCTGTTAATTCTCATTTCAGGCATTGGCTGTCTGAATGGGCTGACAAATTACATTTTGCCCTCTCTGATTTGTTCCCTTCCTCTTTTCTTCTGCTGCTTTCTCTCACTCTCACGCTGTCTCTAACCCTCCCTCCCCCAATCTCTGCCCCTCTCTCCTTGTCTCTCATTATTTTAAATGAAATCAGGGATGTGCACTGGATATTTGAATACATTAAAGGGCTTATTTAAAAACAGTTCTTAACCTGATTAGCTAGATCATTAGGGGATCCAGGGGGGGTTTTGCATGTGGATTCATATATCTAATATTGCTGTATATCCCTCTCTGTAGAATTACGTACCTCACTGTCTAAGTTGATGTATATACTGTATGTAAGTCTTTGAGAGTGAGGCAGTAAGTTAGGTATGCATGTACAGATGTTCCATCCACAGTTCATCACTTTTTGTCTCAAAACTTTCTTTAGTTGGCTGTTTTTTAGTTATTACTATCCAACAAGTAAATTTAGATGTCTTATGCAAGTTTGAGTAAAGGTAGGCTTTAACACCTCGTAGACACTTTTCCATGAATATTTATGCCTTGTAACTTGCCTGTGCAAGAATTGTACAAAACAGAAGGTTGTTTTGCATCCGAGAATATGAAAAATGCCGGAAGTGAAAGCTGACCTCTTGTACAAAGATCATCTATCAAGTTCACCTGCTACCAGTCAAGGTGACATAACATATGCTTTGTTATGAGCTTTTTTTTTTTTCATACAGGGCTGCACAGTGCTGTAGAGAGCGCAGACATTTTTTTCTCGCAAGGTTATAATAGGAAACAAAAACAGTTTTCTTTCAATGTGACTGCCATGCTCTTAGTCGTGAGCTTGTCTTATTCATCAGCATTGCTCTATGTTATGTTACTTCCTCATCACCCATAAGAACCTGACAAAAAAGGCTGCACCTGTATTATCATGTGTAAGGGTTTTAAATGACTGGCAAACTTGCCATAGAGATGTTTACTAAATTTGTACCTTAAAGATATTGTTCAATTTTCTAAATGTCAATTAATGCAAAAGCATGAGATGCATTTTTTCAGAAAGGGTGTATTTGACATCATGACCAATTATTGTTATTTGATACTGAAATTCATCAAAGCATTTGTAGCAATTTTGGCAGTTAATTGCACCACAGGCGTTGTACTTGACATAAATGTTTAAGATTGACTTGTCTTTTGTCCTGTAGTGTGTGAGAACATAAAGCAAAACTCATGTCCTCTGTTTAGTTCATCAAAAATGTAGGTCAAAAATATTTTTTTTTTTTAAATATCTTTTATTGATGACGAGCTGCAACATTGGAAAAGCATATTACAATGTCCATAGAAACACTCATACAGTCGTTTTACAAAAATCTAGTCTTATACACCACTTCCGTCTGAATCTGTATGCTCTAGCATGTGTTGCTAGTTTCTGATAAAATTCAGAACTACATGGGCTTAAGCCTCCAGTGGGTATAAGATCATCGGCTCATGAGGAATTCTTCACAGAGCAGTCAACAATGTGTGATCTTCCACAGTCGATCTAAAATATCACATAATTGGTTGCATTGCCTTATGGGAAAGCATCTCCATTTCCTTTTCCAGCCGATTGCCTCTATTTACATCACTGAAGCTGCAGCAAGTATAGCACATTTGTATGCAGTGATTTTTTTTCAAGTGTTGTTCTTCGTCATCCACTCACCCCACAGTGATCTTCTTCATACAGATTACCCTCTATTCCTGGGCCAGCAAAGGGAGATTACAATATACCTCTATTAGATTAGAGCAAACTAATAATTCCAAAAATGAATTGGTCGCTAAACAGCAAAAAGAAAAACAAAAAACAAAATCTGTAAATATATATAATTTTAAAATTAACGCAAAAATTAAACCAACTGAAGAAAAAGGCAGATCATCATTCACACCAAAACTTCTATATCTCCATAAATTATTTACAGTTTATAGATCCAGTAATTTACTAGTTAGTAGTAGCTATCACACACCATATCGCATGCCTTGCAAGCAGAAAGTGGCTTCTTTGTATGTAGTGCTACTGATGAAGTCACCTAAACCGCTGTCACTGGAGTCAGTGTTAACCTCAAATGACTAGACCAGACGGATAACAATGTCTCCTTTTATTCTTTATTCCAAACCAAGGAAACCAAACTCCAGTATGGGTGTGCAAACACAGGAAAGGAAACTGAAGGAAAGGAGATTTAGAAGAGAAACAAGAAATTAGAACATGGTCTCACTCCCAACTGGTCACATATGGACGCTTGGCCATGACCCCTTGGCGTCACTTTTTAACGCGCTTGGTATATCTTTAGTGTCATTTTTTCAACCTGATAGACCTCCAATGTGCTCTGTTGCACTGAAAGTTGACGCACGACTCAAACAGTCTGAAGCCTGTTGTCTGTAGACTTATATGGGGCAAGAGCGCAATATGGTTTTGAAGTCACAGTGACCTTTTTCTATACTAAACCACACCACAGTCGTTCCCTAACCTAGAACTAAAAGTGCTATGAGTGCCTAAACATAATTATAAAAAAGTTCAATAATGCTGTAGTGTAAACTAGACGTTGAAAAATGACGCTAAAGGGGAACAAGTGCATTTAAAAGTGACACCGAGGAGTTCTGACCAAACGTCTCTATGTAACGAGGAGCGAGTGAGAATGCGTACGATATTAATTAGAAACTGTATAAAACGTGTGAAAATAGCTATTGTGACATTTTATTCAAATTAGTGACAAATCCATCTACTGTGAGATGGCAGGGCACCAGATGACTCATATTTTAAGTTGGCAAATGGAAAAAAAATATGCAAATGCAGGTACAAATTATGCAGTGGGGATGTGGAGGCAATTGCCTGTTTTTCGCACTGTCCTGTTGGATTCCATTCCTGGAGAGATGGTAATGTGTGCTAAGGCTCAGGTAAACAAAATAAACACACACTACCTCCCACAAAGTTTAATACACCCTTTACAGTATTTGCCATATAATTATTAAAAGTACTAATTTCAATCAAATTCCAGTTCTAATTAAATGTTACGACATTGGTCTGATTTATTTCATGTTTTTCGCTTTTTAACATTGCATTTTCCATTTTTTAAATAAATTAAAAAATTATTTTGTCAAAGAGTAAGTGTTTACTATAAATGAATACATAAAGCCAGAAGTGAGTGCTATTCAAGCCAGCACTTTCAGGACATTGGTTCCTTAAATTATTACTTCTTATGAATATAAAGTTGGAGCGATAGCACTCAGAGGGGAAACGGATGGTAAATGACACATGACAAAGGGATATCAGTCACATTTAAATCCTCATCACCTCAAGTCCATGCTTGTACCATTAGGCAAAGAGAAAAAAAAGAGAAAAAAAAACAGTAGGTACAAAAATGAACGTGTTCTTAAGAGAGTTGCAGTGAGGTTCATCAGAAAAGAGAATAGAGTATGAGGAAAATACAGAACATATCTCCAGAACCCATGGATTTGTGGTTTGTGGCTTCATATACCTTGGTGTGAATACATACTGTATTCTTACTGCATGTTTTTCTTTATAAATTCAAATTTCAGTGTAAGAAGTGACACAGTTATTTCCTAACACGTGATTTAACACATCTGGCTACTGGTGTGAAAGCAATTGGAGCATGTGAAACTAAAGGATCCAAAATCCAAACAAACAAACACTTTTCTACAATGGTTCAGGCCAAAGAAATCAAAGTGTGGGTGTGAATACACCCTTAGTCTGTTGAACAATGGAGTGTAATGTATCAATGAACGCCTGCTAACAAAGCAAGTATCACAATGATACTAAACACCGCATTTCAAGGGTATCAAAGATTTTTCACTATACTGTGGGGATGCTAGTAATTCAAGGAAGGCACTTTGATTACTGTGCTCTGTATCCTGGTCACTTAACCTAGATGCATTTCAAATATGAAACACATTCATAATTATTAGTCCTGTTGAGCTGTTAGAATTTTAATAGGTCATGTACGTGTGGAATACACAAACAACCGTGGTGGTTGAGTTGGAAGTAGGCATGGTAATCAGCTGTTTTATATACAGTAATGTGAAATGTTGAACAGGACTGATTAAGGTTTTGAGATTCTACAAAGATTTTTATGCTTTTCAGATATTTTGTTGCAGTTTCAAAGGTAGTTTAGACTCTATATCCTCAGGCACTAACTTCCTCAGGCACACTGTTCAAGAGCAGGAGGAGGTCTGGCAGTGAACCACCAGCCACCTCCAGGAGGCTGCTTAGTGCCCTCTTCAAGGGTTTTTGTTTTGGTTTTTTTAAACAGTAACAACTCTTAAAATCACTTCCTAAATAGACTGACTGATGTGAGCCAGTGCTGGGGAAACTATAATGTGGAAAAATATCCATTCTGTTTAAAAGTCTGGCAGCAGCATTTTGCTTCAACTGCAGATAGTTGAGGAGTTCTAGTTTATGCAGGAAAAAGGGGAGTTATTATGGATAAGGTGCTGCTCTGTCTTAAAGTTATGGATTACTTTTTACAGATCAGTTAAAAAGAGCAAAGGTCTAATTTTGGCAATGCTTTCAGCTGTAGGAAATAGATGAACCTGGAAGTCTAAATGACATTGCAAATCATGCATTACTTGAAGATTTCTAGCTGTGCTGTTGAGTGCCTCAGAAAGGCATGGTTACAAATCCTACCTCCTCTATATTTTCCTTTTAAACAAAGGGGTGCAGACTGGAACATAGTGGAACTGCAGCTTTTTTCTTAAAGGTTTCAGTTATTTTCTCAACAGTTTAGACTGTTAAATATCTGGACTCTGGATTCACAACCATGAAAGTTGTGTCCCAATTACTCTACATAGTGTATTGATGTATACAGTATGTATTGTAAACTAATGTTCAAAGTATACTCTTTTTTCACTAAGTATACAATGCTCAGTGAGCTAGAAAAAACAAAAATGATTTTGTGTCATTTAAAAATACATATTCTAAGTGAAAGTAAGACAAAAGTAACTTAATGAATGAATCAGTAGTCTGTTTGGCAAAGGCGGCTGCACCGTTCGATGTACCTGTACTATTGTGAAGGCAAAAAGACGAACAAAAACCAAACCATCAAAACCAAAAGGGTAAAGGGTGATAGTTAGAGAGAAACAATGAGAAGGGGCTGGCATTTACAGCCTTGGTAGATGCCTAAATAAGGGCCACCACATTAGTTTTACGGCTCTCCCAGACTGTACGCTCCTGAAGGGGGAGACAGGATAGTCAGTACAGGCAAGAAGGGAAAGTTCGTAACAATACTAACAGCTAACGATACAGTACATGCAGCACTGGGTGTTAAAATGCAACTTTAGACTCAGAAAACTTTAGAATCTTTAGAGCTTTTTCACAGCAGACATTTTCACAAGTTACAGCAGGGAAAACATAAATGATGAGTGCAGCTCATTTTAATTAGTAGATTAGAAGTAGAATTCACACAAAGCATGCAAAGAAATCACACACACACACACACACACACACACACACACACACACACACACACACACACACACACACACACAATGTCTTACTTTCAATTAAAACATGGTACAAATAGAAGCAACATTTCAGTATAGTCTGATGATTCCGAGTCACATTCTGTATTGTTTTTAAGTCTACTCCCCACCATAACACAAAATAGTTCATATTCACATATACCTTTATTGTGGTTTATATACCCATACGGTATCTACTCATAAGTCTCTCGTGTGCATGGGATGCTTTTGAACCTCAGCATACATGGCATAGACATGAATTGTTTTACAAAGCTTTTGACTGAAGTATCCCTTTGAAGGACTTTCTTAATGGATCAGTATGCAACATTCAAACATTAGTTATAGTTAGGTGAATGGCAACCAAGCCGCTCGCCTAATGACACCATATAAATGCACTACAAAGTAAAATTCATATCCCATTGCATTAAAGTCAGAAGGAAATAATTTATTTTTCACACTAATTACTTAATTTTTAAATAAAAAGGTTTACATTCCCCAAGAGTCACAAATGAGGCAGGGGCTGCTGCCTCTTAAACTCATTAAACAATAAACTATTAGCCAAACTAAACTAGGGTTTAAGGTAGAGAACTCATGGTAAATAAATGTCTGTTTTTCTGGAGAACAAAGAGAGTTGAGCAATGGAAACACAAAACTGTTGTCTAGACTTTGGAGACGAGATCAGCAGCAAGGATTGCCCTCACTGAAACACACACTCCAGCTGAAGTGTCGAGCTTTGCAAGGCTCTAATTAACGAAAGCAGCCGGCACCAACTGAGGTGCATTTGAGCTAACGAGGCCTTGCGCAAAGTGCATCAGATTTTTCGCAACATTGTGAAGAAAACCACTGTTAGTCGACACCAACCGAGGCATCAGGAATTTTTTATTATGAGTGAAAACTGTTTTTTTTAAAACCGGTGGAGATTAGGCACAATTTTCTCCTCATATTTTTTCCCTGTCAAGTGCTTTGGGCCATTTTTACAAAAACAAAACTAACGATCATCTAGTTTTGCATTTTATAGTGCTGCTGAAAGGAAGTGGCCTTTCATGACACAGACAGTTAACAAACCAGAACAAAAACCTGCTGCTGCTTCTGCATCACTATGTGTGTGCCTTAAACTGTCTAGTATATTGCACTTGTGGCCACATCAATAATTAATCAAAAAAAAAACTGCTCTGACACCACTTCTTTGGGTCGAACCAGAAGTGCGACACACTTGAAAGTTTCAGCGTTTTAATGCACAAGTTTTAAACAGCATACAGGCCCAGAACTCTCGGGAAATCTTTTATGATTGAGAATCACTTTGGTGGTTTAGTTGGCTTGCACAAACAAAAATGATACTTAATGTCAACAATGAGCAATTAAGGTTGTACGATCGATCATGATTCTTAAAACAGTTTGTCCATTGTTTGTTCCAAACATTTATTCCTGACTTCATTGCAGTGAAAGTGATAGAAATGCAAAAGCTTTGAATGGTTGTCCTCAACTGCTTGTCCATTTTACACATGTCCAGTCCAGAGTGTTGGGAGAATCCTACTGGTACAAAGAGGAAGTAAAAACTGAAATCTGATTCTGATTCAGCAGTCAGAAATAAACTTTACGAGCTTTACCTAATGTAATAAAATGTGTCATGGTAACAGCTGATGAGCTTGAAAAGTTTCATACCAGTTTCTTGGGCCAACACAATTGTTGATACATCAGTCAAGTTCTGTATGTACACTGACAGGTACTGTGTATTTCCTTGCTCAAGGATATTTCAACAGGCCACATTGCTGTTAAGGTCTCTTTTCTTCAGGTGCCTTTGAACAAACGTGATCCTTTACCTAAAAAAGATACAGCTGGTCTCAGCAGTGTCTGCATGTAGTATAAGATTCTCTGAGGATTTGTACAAATTAATGAATAAATAAATACAAATACATGGTGAAACAGGATATCTGAATAATACACTGCTCATAATTTTTTTATTATTACTATTATCATGGGCATTGTAATTTTAAATGTTTGCATGCCACTAGATGTCTCTGCCCACATGTATGTACCTTAGTCAGGCCCTGTGTGACCTTTGGCATCACTCCACTGCTCCCTCATCCGCTCTCTGCCTTCACGATGGAGCATCGTGCCAGGGGAAGCCTTCTGCAGCACACACCCATCCGGCCTGGACCAATGGTGCACCAGACAGGCAGCCCCTGTTAGCCGCACTGACAAAAGACTCTGTTGGGTTTAGTGTTTAATGAGGCGCTACTGTGTATTCAATCAATAATAACAGCCATATGGTTGTCATCGCTGAACATGCCTCCCCACTTTGGTGGAAAGTTCGGCAGCATATCCAGGGGAGGACAATTAGCATGGTGGTGCGCAGTGCAGTGGGGTGGGTGGGAGTTGCTTTCTTATGTTTGGTAATTAGTTGGTGATACGACTGTGTTTGGAAATTTAGAGTTGGAAACTGACACTATTAATTAAGGGATTTTTTGGCAAAATAACCTGCCCATTATCTGCGAACATGAAATCCTACCAAACGTTATCAAAAGCATAAAAGTAAAGCACACTGTGTTGTATTATTTATTATGTATCATTTTTTGCACTGTATTTTTCCTGTTCAAGTAAGATGTTATAGCATTAAAAACATTTGCCAAATATTAATCATTGTGAAGGCAAAACTAGAGGACAGCGTGATAAGCCAGTGGAAAACTGTTCAAGTTGCCCATCCATTTTTACTGTCTGTAACACAATATTAAGATTGTAATTCAAAGAGAGATATGAGTGAATGAGCATGAGAATAGTACTGGCTTATTTTCTGACCATGTCTTATGATCAGATCAACAACATTAGCCCCAAACCCGTGTAAGATAAGAAATACTACTTTTTTTTTTTTTTGTTACTTATTTGATTAGTAGTTTTGATTCTTAGGTAGCTAAATGAATGCATGGTGTGTTTAAATTAGCATGTGCCACTAATGCAGTATTCATTAAGCAATTACAACAATGAGGGGATGACGAATAGAGTTGAATTCGCTAGTTTGGTAAAACTTTGTTTGGTGAAGCCCATTTTTGGAAAATAGCCCACTGGCATTTAAGTAATATGTGACTGTAGGCAGCTAGCAGTGTCTATGTCAGCCCTATGTATAGTCTCAATATGTTAAGTTCTAACTGTAAGTGTCAGCTCTTGAAAAATTTGAGTGTGGTTCAACAAACTGGGCAAATATAATATACTACAATTTCATTAGTGTTCAATTTAATAATACATGTACTGATCATCACATCACTACATATAACTTAGTTCTGATTCCAACCCAACTTATAAAACTAAGTACATTTCCATCCACCCATTTTTATTCACAATTTGAGTGGAGGAAAAAATAGAAACACCAGAAATTCGGAAGAATAAAGTCCAGATATCATGAAAAGTTTTTACACTTGGCTAAGGTGGCTAAGTTGATGTATCAATAAAAACAAACTGCAACACAAGTGCAATGGAGACAGACTCAGCGTATAAGTCATGACGTACATGAAGCATCCGACTTATTTGTCAGTCCAGCTTCTCCTCCGCTCAAGAGACGAAAAATAAAGCATCAGATCATTGTGGTCTGTGACTGTGATGTTTCTCAGATTAACACATTAAACAAACCATACTCCAATATTTCCATTACATTTTCTCCATGGTTTACCACTGTTTGAGGTTTGACTAGCACTCTTCTAATTATATCATCTTGTTACACCCTCTTCTTCTACAGTCGTTCAGTGGCAACCAGCTGGAGAATTGGAATGATGTTGGTGTTCAGATTTAAAAATTTGGTGCAAAAGAAAATTATTTTCATAAATAGTTAGCTCGGTTTGAGTCACAAAACCTGAGGGATCAATGCAGAGAATGAGCCAGGTATCTGCACCACAGAGAGGGTGTAGTATATTCCGCCATTACACCTCCCTTGCTCTCCTCTGTGTGTCTCAGGTCATAAAACATCTCCCTATTAGCATCCCAGACACTTAGCTGAGGAGCAGCTTCTCTCTTTATATGCAGGCTCAGGCAAATGATCATTTCCATTACAATCATTTGGCTGAAAATATGCAGCAGACACAAACATGACATTAATTTTAATGTGGTGCCACAGCTCTGTTCAATTACATCCCCTAAAATATTCACAGGGAATCTCACTCTGATGTAGGTAAAGGGGGTATAGCACAGCTGAAGCTTCAATGGTGCACTAATGTAGAAAATAATGTATGAGTGTATAGGTATTTTTCTTGGCAGGGACTTGATGTGCTGTATCCTGTATCCTGCTGTAGCTTCTATCCTGGTTTTCATTCAGAAGCACATCAAAAGTACCTTCACAGGTTACATAGTGTAACATATGGGACAGTGACTTTGATATGGAAAAGCTACATCTGCATCGAAAAAAAAAAAAAAAATTCTCCACATACTTTATTTTTTGTTACTTATTTGATTAGTAGTTTTGATTCTTAGGTAGCTAAATGAATGCATGGTGTGTTTAAATTAGCATGTGCCACTAATGCAGTATTCATTAAGCAATTACAACAATGAGGGGATGACGAATAGAGTTGAATTCGCTAGTTTGGTAAAACTTTGTTTGGTGAAGCCCATTTTTGGAAAATAGCCCACTGGCATTTAAGTAATATGTGACTGTAGGCAGCTAGCAGTGTCTATGTCAGCCCTATGTATAGTCTCAATATGTTAAGTTCTAACTGTAAGTGTCAGCTCTTGAAAAATTTGAGTGTGGTTCAACAAACTGGGCAAATATAATATACTACAATTTCATTAGTGTTCAATTTAATAATACATGTACTGATCATCACATCACTACATATAACTTAGTTCTGATTCCAACCCAACTTATAACACTAAGTACATTTCCATCCACCCATTTTTATTCACAATTTGAGTGGAGGAAAAAATAGAAACACCAGAAATTCGGAAGAAAAAAGTCCAGATATCATGAAAAGTTTTTACACTTGGCTAAGGTGGCTAAGTTGATGTATCAATAAAAACAAACTGCAACACAAGTGCAATGGAGACAGACTCAGCGTATAAGTCATGACGTACATGAAGCATCCGACTTATTTGTCAGTCCAGCTTCTCCTCCGCTCAAGAGACGAAAAATAAAGCATCAGATCATTGTGGTCTGTGACTGTGATGTTTCTCAGATTAACACATTAAACAAACCATACTCCAATATTTCCATTACATTTTCTCCATGGTTTACCACTGTTTGAGGTTTGACTAGCACTCTTCTAATTATATCATCTTGTTACACCCTCTTCTTCTACAGTCGTTCAGTGGCAACCAGCTGGAGAATTGGAATGATGTTGGTGTTCAGATTTAAAAATTTGGTGCAAAAGAAAATTATTTTCATAAATAGTTAGCTCGGTTTGAGTCACAAAACCTGAGGGATCAATGCAGAGAATGAGCCAGGTATCTGCACCACAGAGAGGGTGTAGTATATTCCGCCATTACACCTCCCTTGCTCTCCTCTGTGTGTCTCAGGTCATAAAACATCTCCCTATTAGCATCCCAGACACTTAGCTGAGGAGCAGCTTCTCTCTTTATATGCAGGCTCAGGCAAATGATCATTTCCATTACAATCATTTGGCTGAAAATATGCAGCAGACACAAACATGACATTAATTTTAATGTGGTGCCACAGCTCTGTTCAATTACATCCCCTAAAATATTCACAGGGAATCTCACTCTGATGTAGGTAAAGGGGGTATAGCACAGCTGAAGCTTCAATGGTGCACTAATGTAGAAAATAATGTATGAGTGTATAGGTATTTTTCTTGGCAGGGACTTGATGTGCTGTATCCTGTATCCTGCTGTAGCTTCTATCCTGGTTTTCATTCAGAAGCACATCAAAAGTACCTTCACAGGTTACATAGTGTAACATATGGGACAGTGACTTTGATATGGAAAAGCTACATCTGCATCGAAAAAAAAAAAAAAAAATTCTCCACATACTTTTTTTTTGTTATTTTTGGAATTTAGCCTAAACTGTTAGTCCAAACCAACTTTTATTGTAGTCAAGCCCACATTTCAAATATTACAGACCACTGTCTAATAAGGAGAGGAGCATGTTTCATTCATAATGTAATAACAATGTAATTAAACCAAACCAGAGAGAAGTGCTAGGTAAAGAGGTAAAACAGCAGCTAAGGATAGAGATCTTCAGACCTCCTGTCACCATTCCACCAGATAGAGCCTCTGAGGCCACCACATCCCTAATGTAGTGCACTTTCTCTACACCTGGATGATCCAAGCTTGCCAGCCCCTAGGCAAGTGAAATGCCCTCATGTAGTCAGTGAGCAAGTCTCTGTTTTGACGGGGGCCTGCCACATGCTCAATCGCTGTAACATACAAACAGCCGCTGTGAGCATCTCACAGCATCTCTCAGCCACAACACCACTGAGATGAAAAATTTAATTCAAAAGTCTCATTTGAATGAATATCAGAAATATATTGTATGCATAAGTAGCTTGACAGTGATAAAGGTCTGGTCTTCTCAGTTAAGTCCATTGGTGGGTACTGCCTCACTTATTCATTACAAATAAAAATCAGGAGGAAAGGTATTTATCCGAGAAGATCACTGATTTATTGGTTTCATTTTTTTCAAGAAAACATAGTAGGTTTCTCTATTTGACCTGTGAACCGTCAGAACAAAAAAAAGAAGAGTTAAGTGAAGCTGAAAGAAGAGACAATGGCTTGTTCACCAATGACAAAAACCTCATGGAGTCTATTTTCTGAGTGGGCTGACTCATACATTTCAATTGTGGGGAGTGTCACAGTGGCCAAACAAGTGTTGTATGAGGTTAGCGTTCTCGAACAAACTGCCTTGACTTTCTCTTGCCACCGGCACTTTACAGCTCAGACCAACTCAACATCATTATTGCACCAATTATTCATTTGGACAGTGTTTCAGTGTTTATTTTGTACATAGGCCTACAAATGAGAAATCATCCAACATTATAATGTTCTCTTGTGTGGTGCAATGAATAAATGCAACTAAACCTTGTATTATGCTATAAGAATCGATGATTAATGCATTCAGAAAAGTGTAAATGCTATGCTGACTATGTCAATTGTGATGAATGCTGTTTATAGCACACTCCCCTTATGGGGAAAAAAAAAAAAACACATGTAGTATTCACATTTGTAATTTCCAAAAACAACATAGACTACATCTCTGAACTGCTCGTCCCTTATTCCCTCAGATCTGCTGACCAATCACTGCTCTCCATTCCATGCGCCCAGTTAACATCCAAAGGTGATGGAGCTTTTTCTGTTGTTGGCGCTAAATTGTGAAATAGTTTACCACTCACTATTAGATCTTCTCCCTCCATTGATATCTCTAAACAATCCTAAAGACCCATCTCTTTTGTTTTAGCCTTTTAATTGTCATCATGAAGACATGACTGACCAAAGGTCTTTTATTTGTTTGTATTTCTGTGTTCCTTGTGCAATGCTATTGCGTTATACTTATATCCTCTTATTTATGTCTGTGTTTCTATTTGATCCTTCATGTGTTTTTATTTGATTGTAATCACAAACAAAATAATACCATAATTTAATCTCTCTGTAAAGCACTTTGGTTACTGTTTCTTCTTTTAAATTTGCTCTATAAATAAACTGACTTGACTTGACACATGTCTTTTTTCATTTTTTTAAATTTCATGTTCAAAGTCCAAAACCCATGAAGTATTGCCATTTACTGTGCCCTGACCATGCTTGTGCTCCAAAACTGAACTCCCATCATGCTTTTAAGGAGAGACTATCAGCCTGTGCTGCTACTCAACAAGCTAACAAAGTGAATAGAGTGTAAATGAAAGTTCAAACAGTCTCCAATGTTACTGGAATTCAACAAAAACTCAACACATTCACAATTTCATGTATGTGCATTGGCTGACTCACAGCAGTCAGATGATGTGGACAATAAGATAAAACACCTGTGAGATGGCTGAGCACCTTAAGCTGCCTGGTCACTATTCTGGGTCTTTGAGCTGCCTAAAGATGAAGAGGTGGTCTTTATACTCAGAGTACCATGGTTACATACTGTATGTAAAAAATCTCTTTATCAAACTCAACAAAGTCGTTAAAGGAAAAGAATGTGTATTATATCCAGGAGGAACAAGAGTGCCGCTTGCGAAAAAAGCAAGGAAAAAAAAATTGACAATGCGACACAATGTGACATCGCATACATGGCGCTCTACAGGGACCCCTCAGTGCTGATGCTGAGGAGCTGAAAATAAAACTTCCTGTCCCTCTGACAAAGTGTCACCCATACAGGTTTCAAGCATAAATCATCTTATTCTGTATATAATGGTGTAAGGGTGAATGGCTCTGCCTACCAGATGGGCTGTAATGTCAGCTAAATCTACCAATTCCTCATAGCTCCCCCGGGACAAACCTTATCTATCAAAATTAGAAAGTGTCCACTTCCTGCTAAAAACAGACTTCCTGTTAGTGTTAGCATCCATGCCAGTGATCACCATTCTACTATTGAAGTAAAAAGAAAAAAATGTCTTCCTGTTGCCCTGTATGTGCTGTTATAAAATGGTCTAGATATTGTTCTATTTACTGTTGTTGCCCTCTTTTTTCTCTCGAAGAAACAGTTTTTAGTTGTCTCTTTTATAATTGATTTATTTTAGGTAACTAAGTCAGTGCAGCTCCCTGGGCATCCTGGCTGTGTGCTCTCTCTTTGTCTGCTGTACTTGAGATTTCTGTATGATAAAGGTTTATTTAGATTCTCATTCCTCAACACAATCTTGGTTTATAAAAAAAACTGTAGCTTTTTGCACCTGCTCCTCAAAATATGTGGAACTTTCCATGCAAAACTGGGTCCAGCAAATTCTGGAAATCCAAGCAACCACTGTAATCATATTTCATGCCATTATTTGTGCAGTTCTCACATACACGTGACTAGAAGAGAAATTACACTTAACTGCTGACATGCAGAATGCGTACGACTCTGCAAGTGAGCGTGTTGACTAATTGGTCAGTTGACAAAAATTCCCTTCAGAGAAATACATTCGGAAGACTTTCTCTTTACATCTTTCTCATGGTCGCCACCAGGTGCTATTACAGGATGATGTAATGCTGTGGTACACAGCGCCTCTTGACGTCAGATCTGCAGGCTCAGCTGACAGTTTGTCTTTCAACAGGGCCGACAGCCGAACCACGCCACTACGGTGATTGCCTCTTCCTCTACATCAATCCATCCTGTTCCCAGCAAGACGTGGCTCAGAGGGCACAGCAGGTAGCCAGGCCAAGGGGCACTGGCAAGGTCCAAATGCCAGGTCATATCATGTGTACTCAGACCCTGAGACAGGCATCCCAACACTCTGCACCATCAAGCATGTTTGTTTACTCACACAGGTATCAGAGCCTGGCCTGCATGGTGCTGTATATAGTCCGAACAAATCATGACACATTATAAGGCATGAATATCCCAAACAAATGCATGAGTAATTAATGTACTTTGAGCCCCCAGACAACCAATTATCTTTGCTGTGACATGTTATAAATTGAAGAATAGAAAATATTATGACACAAACTGTGAGCATGATATTTATGATTATAATAAATTAGTTTTTTGGGCGTTTTTTTTAGATTAGATTAGACCCCAATATTATATTTCTCTGAAATGTGTCACCACAGGCTGTCATCCAGCAGGAAATTAAACAGAAACACACCTGAAACAGAACAAAGGAGAGACAGGTGCTGCAAATTATATTGTACTGTATATTTCAAATACTTATGCAAGCTATACTAAATTCAATGTAAAAAAAAAAAAGTAAACACTCAAAGCTGATACCCCTTTGTTTCAATATTAGTATATCATATAAATAACAAGATCACTAGCAACTACAACCTAAAAAATGTCTGGTTAGGAATTGTGTCTATATTGGAAAATTCCCATTCTCACAATTTATGTCCAATACCAACATTCAGTGCCAATGCAGGAAGCTGTGTGCTCTACATGTCACAGATCTACAGCTAACTTTTGTGTTTTTAATGATTATAACTGTGATCTTACCCTAACCTTCGGCAAGTGTTTTAGTTGCATAACTCTTACCATGCACTAATCAAAATAGCCATAAGAACAGTCTTTCCCAGAGCTTAACCATATTGGAGTTTTGACAAACCACAGAGAGCACTGGTAAAATTATTTGTTTTTAAGTCTAGAGAATTTAATGACCACCAAGCCTTATCGCTGTACAAGCCACTAACAGGTCACGCCATATACTGCTTTTGGTTGCCAACCAACAAGAAAAGGTGAGGCCTCACCTGAAACCCAGGTGAGCTTAACTAGATGTCTGCCGTCGCGCCTCCCGTTGCTTACTCAACTGTGTTCGGTTGGACCAGCCTGCTCCAGTACTCATATCCGTCAACATCCGTGCACTCAGCTCAGTGCTGGTTTCAGTTCATTTAGGTTCAAAAACACAGACAGAAAGTGAGCCAAAATACTTCAGGGATGTGGGTTATCATTCTTCACCATTGTGGTCTCAAGGAAAAATTGCTCTTTGTATTCTTCTGCAGCAAGCCACTCTCACACATCCGTATCTGTACTCTCCTGTCTGGAATCTGCCCGGTTGCAGGCTTACATTAAGTAACACCTGCTCTCTTGAAGCCTGGCAAGCAATCAAAAATGATAATTTGCAACCCATGACTGTTACAATTGCTATGAACAGATATTATAGAAAGGAAAATTTCAAAATGTTAGCAGTGAAAGTAAAAAACGCTGCTATTGAAGATATTTCGGGATTTTGCAGTATTATTCAAAACTGAGGTTCTGCTCTGGCAATAGGGTTATTTTAAATAGTGTGCACAATAAATAAATAATAATTCAAACTTTCTTTTAGCATTTGAGATAAAATGAGTGTTTTTTAAATGAACTAAGCGCTGCTTGGGGGATGGGATGGTGGATCCCAACAATTCTGAAAAAAAAAGGTTTCATGTATTCTGCTATAACCTTTATAAGCTAGTAGACAAAAAAAAACATTGTGCAGAGAGACCTGACACGCTCCTGTATAAAGAGAGAGAACAAGAACAAACTGGGCTACATGTAAACCAGCTTTTAATCTTGTCAGTGGCGCAAAATCAGACCAGACAGGTGCAGTAACTACACAGCATTGCCTTAATCAGACAGACTGAAAAAGCAAAACAAAAACCAGCAAAAAACACAGCCCAACACATGTTACAGCCCTTGCATAATGGACAATAACCACAAAGGAAATATTTATACTAGCCTGACAGAGATAATTTCTCATTCTCCATCTGAGGGATCCCAGAGGACACCTTATGGCGGCCCTTCAGCATGTCGACAGATATCACCGCAGACAAGGCGGCCGCTGAGAAGCTCCTCACCTACTTGGGACTGTAAATACTCACTTAGGACTTTCCTTAAACACTTCTACCCGAGCCTCTCTATTTGACATAATCTAATATTTGCACTAAATGCAATGACTGTGGAAAGTCCATGGCTACACATTCATTTTTAACCTGTGTAACATCACAAACTGTGTTACATGAATGCAAGGTTCTCTTGTCCCGCTAACAGTATCTTTGCCAGTATTCATTAACATCATGGTGCGAACTCCCAATCCAGGGTATCTGGTAAGAAGTGGATTTTTCGGATTTTTTTTTTTTTATTACCTCCATGAATCCTCAAAGAGGAGTACCCAGATGAGGATGGGAAAAGGGTCCCATCGTCTCTTCTTGAAGTAATACACTTTAAACAGAGACATTGAGAACTTGGCATACTGAATATGTCTGTCAGCTTTATTGGGAATGCATTTAAATCTAAAAATATAATACAATATCTTATCTGCCTAGTGAACAGTAACGTCTTTTCAGTACTTTAGATAGACTGAGTCAAATTACATATTGAGCTACAGTTTTGATTTTGGAATTTTAAGGTACGTGAGTATGGGAGGCAGCTTGTATATGTTTAAATTATCATGAAACAGTAATTAAACATCACCTGACGTCTTGTTCATTTAAAAATGCCTTTATATGGAAACACCACACAGTATGGTTTGTTTCCCCTATCAGGTAGAGACAACAAATATTGTGACAAATATGTTTTGCAATTTTTTTCCATCTCTTCTTCAAAGTTAAAAATGTTTGCAGCATGGAAGAAATACTGTACGTGTTGCTTGTAATAAAGTAAGGAGGTGAACAGCAGCTGATTTTGTATTGGCCTCTCACAGACTTTCTTTCCCCAGAAAGCCTACAGCATTTGTTAAAATGTTTAAATAGAATCCGTGCATTCCCAGTAGTGGAAGCAGAGTGACATTTTTATACTGGCACAAAAAGTCTTAGGGAAGAGGTTAGGGTAATTGGCTGGGGATACAAAGTGTATGACTTCAACAGAGGAAACCACGTTTCACACCTGCTACCAGCAGGCAATGATAGGTTCCTTATACCATGGAGGTGAGCCAATGAACTTTCTCTAACGAAGCAGCTGTAGGTGACTAAGTTGGGCCATACCCTAACCATGGAGATGGTGAATTGGAAACACTCATACAGTTGTATGTTGTCTTTGGAACAGTCATCCAAACCATTGAAAATCTCTTGAGTAAGTGTTTTTGCTGATGCTGGTAGTTGCGGTGACACTTGTCACATTCTAATTTTAATGGGCCATCTCAACGCTGCGATCCCTACACTGAACAATGGAGAACGCCTGAACCAAGAAAATCAGCGTGTATGTGAATGACGACAGTATGGCAGGAGAGGAAAGTTAGATTGGATAAGACATTGAATACAAAAATACTGTATAAACTGCTCTCCCCTGTCAAAGTCAGTTTTCATCAAGGTGAACAGAACACCTTGTTCACTCACACTCTGTTGTGACAGGGAAGAGAGAGTGAAACAGACAGCAAATACTTCAGCACAGCTAGTTTTACATCAGAATCCAGTGGCTATTCTCTTTATTTATAAGGTTGTTGCAGACAGCCCCATGGTAAATGTCAAGCCAATTCACAGATGCCAAATTTCCTCCAACCATGCAGTTTGGAGCAGAATGTACAATAATTGACTAGATGTGGACATTGCATTTTGTAATGATTGATATGTTGATCATGCATTTGAGGAATATTTATAGGATTATATGTGCAAATTGAAGAGTGTTTAAAATGTAGTGCATTTAATAGTAGTAAAATACCTACTCTTCTTTAAGAAGTACCATAGTCACTTTGTCAGATTTTGAATAATTTTTAGATATCCTTTATTTATACCTCATACTGCTGTAAGTTGGAGAAAATGATTATGACCCCTACATAGATAGTGTTTTTCACCATTTTTCTCATGATCCTATTCCTCCTAACACATATAATGTTTACATGCCAGATGTTTCACATGGTCACATCTGCACAGACCATATGTAGTGGCATCCCAGGAGTAATAATGAGTTATATTATCGGACTAAGTGTAAAATCGCTTCTTGTACTCGTCTCTGAGCATCTGCTGTACACACATTAGGTGAAATGATGGTTTATCCACTAGTGTTTACTTCTTTTTAGCAGAGAAGATTATATAACAGACACCTGAAAATCACAAGTACAAACTGGGCTAATCTTTGGGGTGTCATTTTTGTCATTTAGTTGATTTAATGGTTGTCCTTGTCTGATTCACTGCAGGAGCATTTTTACATAAAATCTTGATGAGTGCAGCTGCAAGACAGCTAATTGCTTTAACAATGTCTTGGGCTTAATTTTTTTTTACTTTGAGACACACTTCTATCTTGCTTGCATATTTGTAGTTGGCTCCTTTAAAGAAATTGCTTCTCCATCTTGTAAAAAAAACACAAAAAAACTTTTTCTTAGCCAACTGGGCATCTGTCTTTTTCTCTTTTTTCCTTCCTCTGTCCAGCCATCCATTCATGCCTGCTATTCCATTCCACTTCTCACCCACCTCCTATCCACCACCCTTTTCTACTCCTTCCTTTTAGTCATCCATCTGTGGCAACCTACACCTCCCTCACACGCTTTAAGTTTGTCCATTTGTTGCTCTCTCTTACTATCCAGACGTACACCGCCACTCGCCCATTTTGTATGTCTACCTGTTTGTCTCTCTTCATCCTACACACACTCACACTCTCCATCCTCTTCCCTGACACCTCTCCACAGTACTTATTTTGTCTTCCCACATTGTAGGTGGTATCAAATGCTTGTGTTACAGTTATGAATGTATAATTTTCTTAAGTTTCCCTCAAGCAGCTAAAACCAACTCAACCACCAACAATTTCACGTGTGCACACAGTACTACTTTTCAAATGAAGGAGAGATTGTTTTTTTCCCATTACTTCTCGCTCGCATTTGGAGTTAATGAGTAGAAGTACCAGTTTAAAATATGGATGTCCCAGGAACTTTGTGGGATTCCCCTCAAAGTCATAGTAAGGGACTGACACAACATGCATGATTCCTATGCCATGCCGGCTAACCATGGAAGCTGCCTTGTTCTTGAACATACCAGTAGATATATAAATAGTAAGGAGCTTATTCCACTTTGTAGCAATTTCACCCTTTCTCTTGAGTCTTCTGCAGACTATAGAAATATATGGAGTAATAGATCTTTTTATGTATTTTTTTAGGTAGTAATATAATCTGCTGTTCATTTGAGAACCACAGAGATATCTTTGCATACTTTGCATCTAAATCTCTGCCACAAATTGGTGATTGTTTTGGGCTATAAAGGTCCTTGCTGTGCCATCTTGACTGCTTTATTTACTCTCTCTCTCTCACAAGGTGCCACTTGACACAGCCTGCAAAGTTAGAAATTCTCCTGAGCAATTATCACAAAACACTCTTTTATTCATGTTTTATTAAATAATCGCTGAAGCTATATGAAGTGTTTTGTTTTGTTTTTTAATCATCACTGACAGCCTAAAATGAACTATATTCTTTTTTCACTGCTCCTCTTAGCTGTTAAGATACATATCCATACACACACTGATAACATAGAGAGACAGATAAAAGGTGCTTAATTTATTGGGAAGGGAAAATTATGTATGTCATATTAGTATTAGACCTGAGATGAAAAAAACATTACATTATAAACTGAGGACAAACATAAATGTAGACTTCAAAACCTGTTTACCAACCTAATGATGCCCCAGTATGTGAAAATAATTTCAATCAGTGTTGCCCTACAACTTGCCTATATTCTATATTTAACAAGCTGAACACAGGGGTATACTTTTTTACGGCAGCCAAACCAGTTGCGTATTAAAAACCAGGAGTCAAAGTTTTTAAAATTCACCCTGCAGATGCATTTAATGTCTCTACATGTTAATTCATCATGTCATGGATGGGATGTGGTTACACTTAGTGTGAGGACGGCATGCAGGGACACCACAGGGGCTCCATGGCTTCAGACTGGAAGCTTGATAGCCCTCACAAAAGACAGTTCTCCTTGAAACAAGACATATGGATAAATTAGGAGTAAAATGGAGGCCCGTAAATGTTATTTTTCCAACACGATGAAAAGGGAGACTTTATTTTTTTTCCCTTGTTTTGTGTGTCTTTATTGTGTGGGACGGAAAATATCTGGGTGTTATTCATTGGGTTTCAGGACACACGGGATAGATAAATTTCTCCCTTTCAGTATTTTCCTTTCTCCACCAAAGTGCGAGATAGAAAAGAAGAGATGGAGTGTACATTTGATTGCTGCAGAATACAAAATATGGATTTGAGTGTTTTACGGTTCCGTCGTCTTCCTACCTGAAAATAACATCTGCTTCTATCTAATTATAGAGGCAAACAAAGTCACAGCAATTAAACGGTCGTACAACCGAACGAAGAAGCCTTATATTCTTTTTTTACCGTGAGCCATTAAATGAAGAAGTCCTTGTATTAAGCTGCAACTTGAGGTTGGTTTAATTGTTTACTCAGCTAAAACCATCACCGCATATGTTTATATGCACATAATATTGCAATATTTATGAGAACAATGTGATTTCTAGCTATTTACACGTGACATGGGCTGGACATTGAAATAGCAAAAAAAGTTGACAGATCAATAAGTACAACCGCCAATTACGTGACAAGCAGCTTAATCAAACCTAAAGGTAATAAAATAATGTGTACAGATGTCTAATAGGTCTTTACTTATAGCAGAACAATTACTGTTTGTTACTGCAAATAAGTCCAAGACATGCTGTGTAAGTAGAGTATGGTGACTGCACAGGTTGCAACTTGTTCGCATTATTATCTTGACTCCATCACAGTCCCGATGACGGTTTTTATATGCATGTAAACATAATACATAAAGCTTGTTACAAAAAGGGAGGATATGACACAGAGCGCGTGTTACTGGAGGAGATGTGACGTAACTGAAAGATCACAGGTCTGATCCCCACTGCACTAAGTCAGTTAGTCAGAAGTTTTAACTGCTCACCTACTGTAAGTCACTGAATATGAGCCTCTCAGTTTAATGCCTCCAGTAATACAGGGGAACACATTCACTTGGGTCTAATAAAAGTACAGTGATATAAATAATACCAACATGAAATCCTCTAAGAGTATGAAGCAAGTAGGTTTGGTTGCTATTGGAAACTGCCTTGTAAGGAAGTGGCTGCTATTGTCCCTAATGCCTCTGAATGCTGGTGTAAATGGTCTGTATACATGTCTAGAGTATATGCACACACACGAAGATGTACACAAAAACAGATATATCATCATGACCGCCCTACACACACATGCAAGCACCATATTCCCCTCAATACTCACAAAAAGATGTAAAACAACATGAAACTGAATAGTTTCCAGCCTAAAAATTCACTCAAAATGGTACCTCTATGATAACCTTTAAATACCTTGTCCTTATTTGCACTGTCTTCAACCTAATCTGCTCTGAAACGGGTCTACCCGGTCCTCAATACCTTACTTCGCTACTTTAATATTACTACCAAAATGTGTCCATAGCAAAGAGTATTGAAAACTATCACATTTCTTGGATTAAATTCAGCTGTTTCACACTCTACTTATTATTTGATCAGACTGTGATTTAAATCATAATCTGGCCAGTTTTTAGATAACATTAAATTGATGCAAAGTAAGTTTTCTTGTGTTTCGATAATGTTATAACATTTGAGACTTTTGGCTTCTTCTGATAAAGGATAAAAAGAGTTTTGTAAAAAAAAACATTTATTTTCTTTAAATTGAGTTATCAAGTATTATTTTAGTGTTGGTACCAAAGCTTGCACCAAGTGCATCTGCAAAACTGTCATGTCAAATTCACATCCCATTCCCAAGTTCTCCAGCTCCTGGTAGATCAACTGACCAATCTTCCTCTTAAAACTTTCTTCTCTAACAGACAACTGGTGGTGCTTGTTGACATGTAGCAACACGTGCAGTCTTCAACCTTGTAACATTGTCTTATTCTCTCCCCACCTTTGGTTGATCGAGTGCTTCATTGGCAGCAGTCAGACTGAGGTGTCTGTATGTTTAGGCACTACCTCATCTCGTTCTTAGTATTATGGCAAAGCAGGCACACCTGGCCCTGCAGGGTTGGTTACTCTACCTGTCCCATCACCACCACCACACCACCCATCAGGAGCTGATTGGCCCTGACAACCTCCCACTGTGGAGATCCAACAATCACCGGGAGGATAAAGCTGGGAAGGAGAGATGGATGAATAAAGTCTCTGCAGGTGTTCAGAATAGGAATCGGTAAGGCAATGGGCAAAGGACATACAGTTATGAAAAGTTAGGGGAGGACGGGTGAGGTGACAGGAGGAGTTACTGAGGTAAATTGAAACTTTAACAGTATCACACGTTGAACACATTGAGATTACAGGTTTCCTGAAAATGCTGTCATCCCTAAGAATACACACTGGATATGCAATATGGATGATGTGGAAATACACCATAAGTATTGAATATTTACATTGTAAAAAAAGGTGCACAAAGACTGTGAAGAAATGATAGGTGAGTTGTGTCGGGGCATGGCGCCGCATTTGCCGAGAGGACTGGGCTGTTTGTGTGTGGTGACAGAGTGCGTGTGAAGCAGCAGGGTGGAGACAAATAACACACTTTTCCATAGCAGGTTAGAGGTGAGAGATCAACAAAGGGTGAGAAAGAGAGAGACTAGTGGGTGAGAATGAAAGATGAACTGAGAGCAGAGAAATGGAGAGAAAGAGAGATGCAGGCAGAGAGAGGGATGAGGCAGGCAAGGGAGGCAGATGGATGGACAGATTGAGGGAGTGTATAGCATTAGCATGATTAACTGCGACGCCACACTCCCTGCTCCCTCTCTCTCTTTTTTCCTTCCTCTGTATTCTTGCACCACTCCTCCTTATAGATCCGTTTTTGCGGATGATGTCAACACAACTGGCCTTGTCACTGAAGAAGACCTTGCAGTCAACTCAGAACTTAGAAATTCTCAGCTGGTAGGTTGCAGTGGCACTGTAAATCCATTCCAACATGTTAAAGCCGGGGATCAAATGGAAGTGCAGTTTTGTTATTGCTCAATGTCAACTGTTGTTACTTGTGTAACCACTTTAAAGTCATTATTTGTAAACCTTTGATTTTTCTCTGTGCTGCAAATAATACTTACAATACTCTACAATATTCAATATTTTTCTATACAAAATGGATCTAATGACTATGTGTCTGTGAAAGGTTTTGCTTGTTGAGCATTACCACAGACTCTGCAGTTTCCCTCAGCTCTATGGAGAATTTCAGCCTCTTTCAGCTTAATGTTTTATTTTATGGCCTGCAACCTCAGTGGTTGGTTCACCTGCTAAACTCACCAACCTCGTTTCCAGCCGCAGCAGCCGACAACCTCTGATAAACCCATTTCAGCATTTTACAGCTAAAGCACCAGATATTTCCCTCAGGAACTGATGGAGACCAAAACAGAGACAGAAAGAAAGTGAACATTGGACTTAATTCACCAAGTGACCAGAAACACTACTCAAAATAAAGGCTAATATCACTCCATTAGACTTTATTTTGTGTTAGTAAACAGTTCTGTTGATCTGCTTTTTGCTAACAAATTCTCTATACGAACTTTATAAATTGGGGATGTGTTGAATGTGCAGCTTGTTCCTCTGCCCCAAAATGGACAAAAGAAAAAAACAATATTTCTTCAGACAGCTACATCCAGACTTTCAGCTGAGACTAATGTTATGTTTCAACAGTGTGTGTAAGGCAGTTCAGCTGGGCTCACCTCCATGGCAGAGGGACACTTACAGGTAGTGACACAGGTAGTGACGTATGGGCCTCGTTGTCGGAATCAAAATGCTAGAAACACTGTGGTGATTTAACCCAGTTGTGTTGGAATTGTTCTGTCCCACCCGATTGGATCTAACACTACAACAGACGTCCTGCAGATGTTTTTGGGTTCCTAATTTTAAATCAAAGAGACGTCTCTTTAAAGACATTTCTCTGGGCTCTTCACTCCATCACCTACAGTTGAAATTATTGTTATTGTGTGAGACATTTGAGTCTTCTTCTTTTTCTTCTTCTTGGTCTGCACACATTTCACAAACAGACATCAGGGGTTTAACTTTTGTGAGCAAATCTGAGAGAGACAATAAGAAATCCAACAATTTTCCAATAATCGTTCAAAAAATTCACCTACTATTACAAGATACCAGTGTGTTGAAACAGAAATGTGAAAGCCATAGTACACTTTAAAATGTAAACAAAAAAACCCTATTCCTCAAGATAAGAAATAAGAGTTAAGGAGGATATTAGAAACATTGGTTTTGTGAATGGGTAAACATGATGTCATTTTCTCTGCTTTGGATTGCCTCCCGCTGCTACTTGGCTAGATGGCACCCTACCTTGGCCTGTCTAACACCAAGCTTTTTCATAGATTACCTATCAAATGCAATCACATCACATCACACCTGACCCATCCCTTCGGCAACTGATGAGGTGTCTTCCAATAACAGTAAAAACTGCAGTTGAATTACATTTAGTCTATTTTATCAACTATGAAGTCCAACTAAATTAGTCACAGGTGAAGTATCAGTATGTAGTTAATCAAAGCCCTTGAAGCCTTGACAGCAGGTAAACATCACAGAAAACCACTATCAAAATGCTGACTCCTTATAACTTTAGTCTCAAATCATGAGAAGAGCTTGCTATTATACACTTTTGTGTTGTTTCAATTCAAAATACGTTGTTCCTCCCTCAACGGGCAATTTGAGGAAAGCGAGCCCACAAACAAAAGTACACACATACAGTCCATTTACACATACAAAAAAATCTAAAAATACAAATATGACAATGTTAAAAAATGGTTAAAATACACATGGATTAATGGCATTGGCCAATTCATAGCTGGCAAACAACTACCGAGGTTGTGA